>NW_006399905.1:3739585-3740281 GCF_000299155.1 Elephantulus edwardii | reverse complement strand
TTTAGGGTTTTCTAGGTATACTATCATATCATCTGCATAGAGAGATAATTTTACCTCCTCTTTGCCAATTTGGATACCTCTTATTTTCTTCTCTTGTCTTATTGCTATTGCTAAGACTAAGGAAGGTACATTTAACATTCATAACTTGGAGCTTGGGGAGAGGGGAGAAGAAATGAGTCCCTGAGGTCTGATGATACTCAGTTACCTTGGAGACAGACCACCAATTGCAGATCAATAGCCTGCATGAAGCTCAGAGTAGATTTATGCCCCATGGAGTTTTCAATGATAGACTTCATAGGAGTAGATTGTCAAGCCTTCATTTTAAGGTGTCTGTGGTTGGACTTAAACCTCCAACCTTTCAGCTAATCCCTGTTGTTGTTGTGTACCCATCGAGGCAGAACAGATCCATAGCTGATCTTCCAGTGGGTTTTCAGAGGCAGTAAAGTACACGGGAGTTGAGTTGATCACCTGTCTTCCTTCTGCAGAGCAGCTGTTGCATTTGAACATCATGCTTTTGGGTTAGAAGTAGCTTCTTACCACTAGACCACCAGGACTCTTTGTACCACCCACTGAGTTTGGAGAAAGGGGAAGAACTGTGTTGTTTGGAAATTGTTGTTGTTGTTATGTGCCATGGAGTCACTTGCGACTCAGCAACCCTATGTACAAGAGCCCTAAACACTGTTCTATCCTGTGCCA
>NW_006399905.1:3718927-3728500 GCF_000299155.1 Elephantulus edwardii | reverse complement strand
AACAACAACAACAACAACAACATATACAAGAGCCCTAAACCCTACTCTATTCTGTGCCGACCTCACTGTCTCCAACACACCTACTCCCATTACCCAATCCCTGAATCAATCCATATCATTGAGGGTCTTCTCTCTTGCGCTGTTCCTCCACCCTCCCTCTCTAAGGACTGATCCCTCCTTGCAACATGCCCAAATTATGTCAGACTAAGCTTCAGCATCCTTGCCTCCAAGGCGCAGCCCAGCTTCACTCTCTTCAGGATGAACCTATTTGTTCTCTTAGTACTCCGTGGTATATTCAATACTCTTCTCCAGCACCACAGCTCAACGGCATCAATTCTCTTTCTATCATCCCTAGACATTGTTCAGCTCTCTGATGCATAACACACAATTGTGAAGATTATGGCCCGGATCTGGCGCACCTTAGTCTCTAGCCTGAGGTTGTTGCTCTTCGGTACTCTGGAGAGGTCTCCGACAGCTGACTTTTCCAAAGCAATTCGTCTCTTAATTTCCTGGCTGCTGGTACCAAGAGTGTTGATTGTGCAATCAAGTAAACCAGAACTGTTAACAATCCTAATCTCTTCACCATCCATACTGATGCTGCCAATTGGCCCAGTGGTGAGAATCTTTGTTTTCTCGATGTTGAGCTTCAATCCATATTGGAAGCTGCAGTCCTTGACCTTCTACAGCAAGCACTTCAGATCCTCTCCAGTTTCAGCAAGCAGGGCTGTGTCATCTGCATAATGCTTGTTGTTGATGATTCTTCTTTCAATCCTGATAGCACATTCTATATAGCATGTTTTAAATCAGGAGGTTTGAGTCTTCCTATTTTGTCCTCATTCCAAATTATTTTAGCTATTTAGAGTCTACATAAACAAATAAAAGCCCAAACAAATACCTTAGATAAATCAAGACAAAGAAACCCAATGATCTCCAAACCATTGACACCAAGTCAATTCCAGTTCACAGTTCCCCTCTCATCGGTTTCTGAGGCTGAAAATCTTCATGGGTGGAGACTGCTCCCCTTTCTCTCTTGGAGCAACTGCAAATCTTTCAGTTAGTGGCCAGATGCATTATTCACTTTGCCACCAAAAAAAATTTTTTTTCTTAAAAAAAAAGAAATTTTCTGTCTTGATGGCCTAAGATAGTCGTAAATAGTTTTATTTCTGTGGAAGTTTACAAATCATACTGCTGTTACATTTAAACTTCCTTTACATCTTATTGTAATCCTAATTTTATTAAATCATTTCTACACATTTTTATTTTTGGTTGTTTTTCTTAAATAATTTTTTTCTTTTATACTGGTTTACTTATCAAGTTCATATACATTGTTTTTCACTCCAGATCTTTCCCATTTCCTTTACCCACCCCTCCCTCCATCCATCAAATTGCACTACCCTATGATTACTCCCCAGCCCGTCCTCACACCTCTGCTCCTACTCTCCCTTCCTTGGGTCCTCAAACACCGTTTACTAGTTATTGTTCCATTTCTACAATAACGGCCTGATGCAGTATTTGTCCTTATGGCACTGAGTTAGTTCACTTAGCACAGTGTTCTCCAGTCCCTCCCAAGTTAGGTAATGATTTTAAAAATCATTGCTCCTGCATGGTGCATAGTATTGCATTGTGTGAATGTACCATAATTTCTCAATCTATTCAATTGTGGTTGAATATTTGGACTGTTTCCGTGTTCTTTTGATGGTAAATAATGCTGCTATGAACACTGATGTACAAGTCTCCATTTGTGCCTCAGTTCTCATTTTCTCTGGATATATTCCAAGGAGTGGAATAGCTGGGTCAAATGGAATGTCTATGTTCAGCTTTCTGAGGAAGCACCAAACTGCCTTCCAGAGTGGTTGTACCCTTTTACAATTCCACCAATAGTGTATAAGCATTCCTATCTCTCCACATCCTCTCCAACATTTACTTTTTTTCCAACTGAGGTCTTTTTAAATTTTATACTTATTTCTTTACAAAGTTCAGAAACATTGGTTTTCACTCAAGATTTCCAACATTACTTGCTGTCCTGTTAAACTTTGCCACTTGCTACTGGGGTGAGATGGTATCTTATTGTGGTTTTGACTCGCATCTCTCTTATTGCCAGTGACTCTGAGCATTTCTTCGTGTGTCTGCTAGCCATCCAAATATCTTTGAATCATATTTATATTTAAGGCTCAGGGATTCTTAAATGATACAAAAGTCTCTCCCATCTCCTAAGCATACTTGTGGGGACTTGTTAGTGATACAAAGAAAACGTGGACGGAGGAAAGTAGTTATGATATTTTCGATGGAAAGAAACATAACTGTTACTCAAGTGGGTGATTATTCTGAAAACAGTCTGCTATTGACCTGAATTATTATGGAATGCTTGTAGCAGGCAAACCACTATGTGTTTCATTCTTGCTCTGTTTAACAGTCCAAGAATTAGGAGAAATATCCCAAGGAGAGACTCTTAGATGTGATTTCCCCTGTCCTTCACATCTGATGCTGAGATAAAAGATGAGGAAACTTGAAGAAACAGAGAGAAATGAGTGTAGTGCACTGAAGAAAGAGTTGAGGGAGAACCTGGCTTCGGTCCTTTCTTTTCTGGGCTTCACGGGGTCCATTACTGTAGTAGTTCTCAAAGGTGGTCTGGAGACCACTGGAAATCTCGAGACCTGCTCATGGCATCTATGGAGGTCTTTTCATTCCCAGTTTTATATCTGCACAGGCCTCGACTTTCTTCACTCACATCAATCTGAACAATATTTTGCAGCAGCTGGAATGTAGAAGCAGATATGAGTGTCTACCTTTTCTGAAGATAGATGCCGAAGAGATGTCCAGAGATGTGAAACAGCACTATACTCTTTGCTAATTTTTCATTTTGGAAAATACTGTTTTTCATAAAATGTGTTTTGCTAACATGTAATGGGCTTACTTATGCTGAGTGTTCATTTTTAATATGGTCATTTCTATAGACATCGTCCAAATAAACAAGAACTCTTTGAGAGACTTAGTTCTGATGCCGAAATTCTGAGAGCTGCTGCTTCAGTGAAGAGCCTATGAAGTCTGGAATCACTGCCACAGTAGCGAGCCTTAGGAGTGATGTCCAGAGATTTGTTAACTCTAGAAAGACTGAGTAACTTTAAATGAAACGCTTCAGACTCTTCTCAAGGGCAGGCACATGTGTTCCAGTTCGTCTCCTTCTGAATTCAACATCATTGTCTGATCTTATCATATTCTTCCTTATTGACTCCAACATGATGACATCACCTACCTTGTGTCTTCCTTATTTTCATGGATGTGAAGATAAACTACATTCTTCCACAAAGGGAAGAAGTATGTTTAGTCCAGAAGTTTAATCAAGGAAGGACATCAAAAGAGACTCAAGTTTGGGTCTTGGTTTTGCTATTGAACTTCAGAATGGGTCTCATTTAAAGAATCAAAAATGAATTATGAACTCATACCATAAAAAGGAAGAAATTAGATGTTAAAGCCTTGAAACAATGAGAAAAAAAGACTTCCCCTCCCCCGATGTTCATGGCCACTATACGTTTTAGGGTCAAGCTGGAGGATTCTTCTCCCTACTTTGACAGCTAAAAAATAGACATTGTGATACGGCTTAATAGAGATCACACTGCTGTTTACTGGATTTTGGAAGAACCAGCTTTGGACAGAGGGTTTCTACTGGACCAAAGGGCAAGCTTGTTTGCAATCTTTAAAAAATCCATATCTCATAGTCAAGAATGTCATGATAAATGCTAAGGAAAGAGTGGCTAATAATAGCTATCAGGGAACAGCCTATAGACCCATAAGCTCAAAGAACCTGAAATATGTGGGGAACAAATAAGGGAAGTTCTTCAGAAAATTGCCTAGCTTTCTGTTTACAGCCTAGTAGCTTAGCTTACTTATTTCATTACTAGCAGGTGTTCTGGACAGACGAGTAAGATTTGCTTCAAGTGCCAGGGATCAGATTTATGCTGAAGGAAGATAACTTAAATATCTACTACTTGTTGTTGTTAGGTGCTGTCAAGTCAAGTACGACCTGTAGCAAACCTATGAACAAGAGATCTGAACTCGGTCCTGATATGAATCCTGTGCCATCCTCACTTTTCCTGACACATTAGAGCCTTTCATGGCAATCCCTGTGTCAGTCCACTTGGTTGAGGGTCTTCCTCTCTTTTGCTGAAACTTTTCTTTTGCATCTTTTCAAGCATGATGTCCCTCTCCAAAAAAATAGCCTATCCTAGCAACATGGCCAAAATATGTGAGATGAAGAAGCTTTATTATCTTTGCCTTCAATGAACACTCCGGTTGCACTTTCTCTAGCATGTCTTTGTTCTTTTGGCAGTCCATGAGATGTTCAGAGATCTTCTTCAACATCGCAGCTCAAAGGTATCAATTCTTCTTCTGTAATCCTTATTCATTGTCCAGCTTACAGATGCCTACTAAGTGACTGAAGAGATCATGGCCTGAATAAGATGTACCTTAGTCCTCAAACTGACATCCAAACTGTTCAATAGCAATGATGTCAGTTTGAGGGCCTACTACCAGATGCAGGTATTACTCGTAATATTGTTCTGGATCTCCCCGTCTCTAAATTACCAAACCCACTCTTTTCTAAGGGATAGTATTAGAAGCACTTGATAGTCTTTAGCAACTCCCATTACTTGCCTGTTGCCACTGTGTGATCCCAGCTGTCATGTTCTTCCCTAAGCTGCTTGCAGCACAGCTGTTGATGTGGGTGTCCTGCTTTGCCTTTCCCATGCTTCGGTTGTTCATGAGATTGTGTCTCTTCTTGGCCTGTCCTCTTCTAAGTACCACTTATCCTATCTTGAGGGTTCTTGGGGCTAAGGATGTCATTTCTAACCCCAACTAATTAGAGCTCTTTAGTGAACAAAAGGTCTTGCTCTTTGCAGCTAGAGTGGTTTAAAACTTTAGTTAGAAAAAAAAAAACAACAAAAAAAAACACAAAAACTTTAGTTAGCTTCCTCAGAATCAGCTAGCCGGTGCTTTAAGAGCTCCTTCCAGTGATGCATGAGCAGCACGTCTCATTTATTCTGAGCTTGAGTCTGAGAATGGATCATGAGTAGAGTAATCATATTGCTTATGGCTCAAACTGTAATGACTGGGAGAGTGGATGGGAGGGCTACGAACAAATATATTAAGGTAATGAGTAGGTTAAGACTGTCTGTTGGGTCTTCCTGCAGATCTGACTTTTTTTTTTATTTTTAGAAATTGCATTCTGCTACTTAATCATGAATCTGTCCATTTCCTTCTCATTGTCCACCAAGGAAGGCTAGGGAATTCTCATGCAAATTCCTACCCTGATAAGCTGCTCTGACCAAGTAAAACTGACCCCTCACATTGATAGAGAGCACTTAGTCCATGGTCTGTGTGCTTTAAAATTGCTAATATTTCTAGTTCTCACAATCCCTTAAGGTTAAGGTTCTTTTTAAATTCACATTTTATAGACGAGGATACAGGAACACAAGTGGTTAAAAATGTGCCAAAGTTTACACAACAAGCATAAAGTAGAGCCAGGATTTGAACCTAAGGGTACCTGGGTGTGTTACGTCAACACCATCCAACCTCCAGCCTTCAGATTAACAATGTAGTGCAACCAACATTTATTGTGGACTCCTCAGGAGCAAGCAATATGTGCTGGGTTTGGTAGAGCCAAGGTGAATGAAGATATTATATACTGTTAAACAATTCCCTAGCAGAGAAATTAAACAGACAGCCTCCTGGTATTGAGAAAACAGTGTATAGACTCCCCTGTTACTAAAGAGGGCCAGAGGGATTATCATGCAACAGGCAGGTTTTTTGTTTTGGTTGGTTTGCTTGTTTTTAGCATTCAGTGAATATATTAATGAGGATTTGAAAGAGTAAAGGTTGAAAGTAATTTTTTAAAAAAATTATCTTTTAAAAAAATTTCATTTTTTAATTTTACATTGGTTTTCATACAAGGTTTGCACACACTGTCTTTCATGGTACCCTTTATTCACATTGTGTTTCATACAAGAATTCTCATCCATGTGGTATAAAATCATTCACCATTAAACAGGCAGTTTTATATTCATTTTTTTAAGACAGCCTTTGAATACCTAGGTCACTACCTAGTTCCTTGACTTGGTTGTAGATTTTCTTATCATGGGTTTGTCCTTTCGTTTCAAAATAAAAAATCCAAGGCTGTAGGCCTAACCAATGTACACTATTTAAAAAACTGACAAAAGAAGGCTTTCAACAGGTGAGGAGGTTTATCAGAAGTTGTTGATGACGTTCACCTTGGCTCCACCATTTGTCCGTGAGAAATCCTCAACAAGTATTGGTTGCAATAAATTATTTGTCTGAAGGATGGAGGTAAAGTGGTGAAGAGTTATCAAGCACAAGCTCAGGAGCTCTTTGGTTCAAATCCTGGCTCTGTTTCTTGCTCGCTAAGCAAACTTCACCAATTTTTTTGTTTGAAGTTATACTGGCTTTGCAGAAAGAAGGATGGGAGCACTCTCTGGGGACACAATTTTTCTATACCTTTTCCCAAGAAGTATGATTTCTGCAAGGGCAAGGATGGAGTCTATACAATTTGATATACTGAGTGTGGAAACAGGCATTTGCATAACACAAAGAGAAGGTTTTAATTTTGATATGGTACAAAGGATTTGGTGGATTGGTTTTGGGGTTGTTGGTTTTTTTTTGGTGGTTGTTGGTTTTTACTTTGACACAAACACAATTGTCAGACACGGAGCGCTCATTGTTTAGCATGTTAGGGCTCTGTGTGGGCCAAGGAAATGCTGATGAAATACTTACACACTGTGGAAGGGTGAGGAGTGGGAGGTCTTCCTGAGAAGAGAAGACAGCAAATAGATAGCAGTGTCGAATCCGCCCATTAACAAATGCTCCCAATAGTACAAAGGCAATGGGGTGCATGTGCGCATGTGCATCTAAAAGCAGAGAAACTACAGCAACAAAACAACGACCGCAATCTCACGTCTCCCAGCTCGGTGGTTGGTTTACCTGCTTATCTTTCTCTAGTACCGGACGGTTGACAAACACAAGACAGAACCTAGGTCATTTGATCCCTACACCTGCCCCAGATTGTTTCATTTTATGTATTTGTTTGGTTTTGATCGTTAAAGACAAGGAAACTTATTAAATCAGAGCAAAGTTTATAGAGGAGAGCTTATAAAGCAAGAGAAACACTCTCAAAAAGAAAAGAGTGGGCTCATCTCAGAAATAGAGAGGTGCAAATGAACCTAGATTCATTTTTAAAAATCTAAAAGAAGCTAGCTTTTTAAAAGAGTGATTTAAAGCAGATTTTTTTTTCTTCTCAACTGTAATTTCCCCCAAATGAGACTATTTAGTACATTGAAGTCAACCTTTAAATCAAAGCAACTGGACCACTGTTGTGCCTCTTACATGGAGCCCTTTGTTGAAGTTGGGAATTGCCTGGTGCTTTAATCTCTAGTCCTCATATGGACTCATAGGAGTGATAATGAGACCATTTTATAGATGGAAAGAGTGAGGCTCAGGGATCTCTTAAACAATGCATCCAGAAATCGAGCCCAAGCTGGTCAAGCTGCTTCAGCTTGCCATGTTGTTGTTATGTGCTGTCAAGTTGAGTATGACTCATAGTGACTCTTCTCTATGAATAACAGATCTGAACCCCATCATATCCTGTGCTATCCTCATCATCTCTGATACACTTGAGTCCATTGCTACAGTCACTGTGTCAGTCCATCTCAATGGATGACTATCGTTTCAAGCATGATGTTCCTTTCCAAGAAACAGCCTCTCCTAGCAACATGTCCAAGGTATGAGAGATAAAGTTTTGCCATCCCTGTTTCCAAGGAGCACTCTGGCTGCACCTTTCCCAAGACATACCTGTTCAATCTTTTGGCAGTTTATGGGATACTGAGCACTCTTCTCCAGCACTGTAACCCAAAGACATCAATTATTCTTTGGTCACCCTTGTTCATTCTCCAGCTCTCGGATACACAGCAAGACACATAACTTGATATGTGTCTGTTATAGTTCTCCCTATGTTCTCCCTGTGTATGAGATTACTTGATGGATCATAAGAAAATGTTCTTAACATGCCCAGATTCAAATTATTGAGCTTTATCCCTGGGATTGGAAACTCCAAGAGAATAAGGGGTGTGTATGTGTGTGTGTGTGTGTGTGTGTGTGTATGTGTGTGTTGTTCTAAGACAGTTTGAATCTAGTCCTAAATATCAATAGACTTGTCTCTAACTTCTCATTATAAACTTTTATGGATAGAGCAAAGTTGAAAATAACATACTGTGAATACATTTATACTTACCATTTGCATTCTACTCTCACTATTTTACCATACTCGCTTTATCATATATCTGTTTCTCTCTTCATTCCTCTATCCATATATGAAGCATTTCCTCTATCCCTTCTTGAAGCATTTAAAAGTAAATTGCAGGCATCAATATACTTCTAAATACTTCATCAGGCATATATTTTGTCTAAACAGATAACTGTTGTTGAGTTGGCACCAATTCATGGTTGCGTTATGTACAAGAGAATAAAATAGGTCTGGTCCAGCATTATCTTAGCAATCACAGCCACGTTCAAGTTCATCCCTCATCGCCCTAGTGCCAATCTACTTCACTGACAGTGTCCTTCACCCACACTGACCCTCTGCTGCACCAGAGATGATATCCTTCTCCAGCTGCTGATTGTGCCTGATGACTTGTCCACAGCAATATTCTGTTTTTACCCATGGATTTTCATTGGCTCATTTTTAGAAATAAATGACTAGGCCTTTCATCATAGTCTGTCTTTGTTGAAGTCTTTCTGTGAGCTGAATGTAATGAAAATATCAGTGACATACCAACAAGAGACCACTATCTCCCTCTCATCAATGTTGAGTCAGAACCAACCCATAGCTGGCCCTCCATTGGGTTTCTGAGGCTGCAAAACTGCCTTAGAAGAGATTATCTATCTTTCCTACTCAGTGCCTTTAGTGGTTCCAAACCACAGCTATGCCTTTTGGGTTAATTGCCTATGCACTAGGCCACCAGAGCTCCCTCAAGGCACCACAGTACAACAAATAAAAGACTGGAGTTCAATATCTGCTAACAGATCTTTTTTCCTTTTAATGCAAGATTGATATGTAAAGAAAGGCATAGATTTTTCAGGCAAGTTTGTTGAGCTTTGAGAAGTATATATTCCTATGACTCCCAGGTCACATTACCATCACCTCAATGAATTTAACAGCAAACAGTGAGACTTTTCATTTACATGCCTCCTTACCGCTCTCATAGTGACAATCACTGTCCCAATTTTCCACCAATATGCTCTTTTGCATAATGTTTTTTCTAGTTTTCATAAAGGTTTTGGATTTATCATTATTATTCATAGCAATCATTCACTGATATTACTCAGTGATATTCCAGCTTAAGAATATTCTTACACAAGAGAAGGGAATAAAAGGTATCCAAATAGGCAACGAGGAGGTAAAATTATCCCTTTATGCTGATGACATGATAGTATACTTAGAAAACCCTAAAGACTCAGCAAGAAAACTATTGGACGTAGTTGACCAGTTCAGCAAAGTAGCAGGATACA
>NW_006399905.1:3693224-3717414 GCF_000299155.1 Elephantulus edwardii | reverse complement strand
AAATGCTGGTGAGATTGTGGAGAATCTGGAACCCTTATTCACTGTTGGTGGGAGTGTAAAATGGTGCAATCACTATGGAAGGCTGTATGGCGCTTTCTCAAAAAGTTGCAATTAGAGATACCATTTGACTCAGCAACTCCACCACTGGGAACATACCCCAAAGAAACCATAACCACCAACCAAAGAGATATATGCACACACATGTTTACCGCTTCTTTGTTCACAATAGCAATGAGTTGGAAACAAGCTAAGTGCTGATCAACAAATAAATGGATAGAGAAGCTCTGGTATATTCACACAATAGAATACAACACTGCATTGAAAAGCAAGGAACTCATGAAATATTATACAAAATGGGTGACCCTGGAGAACATTATGCTGAATGAAATATCTCAGTCACAAAAGGACAAATACTGCATAGTGCCACTGTTGTAAAACAAGACTGACATCAGGGTTGGAAGGAGACTGAGAAAGATGGGATAAATTATGTATACTGCTTTGAAACAGATGAGAAAGAGAACTGTTTATAAGGGATATATGATTAGGTATTATTGTCATGACATGAGTCCAGAAGAAAGGCTGCATAGTGGAGTGGACTTGGGGGGATGGCTTGTATAACAACGAGAGAATTTTTCTTTTACTTTTCAAAGAGAAGAGTGAACTGGGTGTTGGGGAACAGGGAGAAAAGTGCAACAATGAATGAATGGAAATCCAAAGTCTCTGTCAACTTTCATTAAAATTAATAATAAAAAAGAATATTCTTACAGTTTGTTTATCCATTTTATTTTTCTGATATCTTTTGAGTTTCTAGATTTTATGGATGAGAGTGTTATGAATACTCCTGTACAAGTCTTTGTGTGAGCATATGTTTTTATTGTTCTGGGAAAATTCTTGGGAGTAGAATTTTTAGGTCATGGACTAGAGGTGTATTTGGTGATATCAGAAGTTATTGACCCTTTTAAAAGTGGTTGCACCCATTTTAGTTCCAGTAACAGCATATGGTGGGAGCTCTGGTGGCCCAGTGGTAAGAAGCTGTGCTGCAACCTGGAAGGCATGTGATTCAAGGCCACCAGTGGCTCTGAGGGAGGATGGGCAGTCTCCTCCCGTGCTGTTAACTGCTTCTGAAAACACGCTGGAGTGTCAGCTATGGGTCAGTTCTGATTCTATGGTACACAGCTGCAACAACAACAAAGAACGCAGCATATATGTTTTCTGGTCTCTCCAGGTCATTGCCGATTTTGGTGTTTTCTGTCTTTTTCAGTTTAGCCATTCTTGTAGCTGCCCAGGTAGGTAACTGATGTTGATGGCAATGATAGCAATGATAGAGTGATAGTGAACTCCTTCATCACAGATTACAATTGCTATTTCCTGAGTTGTGAGGAGCTGTGGTGGCTTAATGGTTAAGAGGCTGCTCTGCAATCCCCAAAACTATGGATTGGTTCTGATTCCTCTGTGGTACAAATCAACAACATTCCTTAGATAGGGAGATCTGGTGGGCTAGAGGTTAATGATTGAGCCCTTCCAACCCAAACACATGCAGTTGAATCCACTAGCTGCTTCGGGAATGAAAGATGGGCAAACTCCTTCGGGGAGATTTACTGCTTCCGAAAACCTGCTAGAGGATTAGCTTATAAGTGGGATCCAACTACAGGGCCAACAACACAACAATTCTTTAGCTGCATTTGAATACTTATCACCTTGCCTGTTGGACCTGGTCTTAGCTGTCTATGTGCCCACCCTAATGTTTCTTTCCTCCCTCCCTCCCTCCCTTCCTTCCTTCCTTCCTTCCTTCCTTCCTTCCTTCCTTCCTTCCTCTCTCTCCTCTTTCTTTCTTCTCTCTCTCTCATTTTAATGAAAGTTCAGAGAGACTTTGGGTTTCCCACCTAATGTTTTCTGATTGACAGATGGAAGTACTGAACTGGCTAATGCTCCCAGTGTGGCAGGTCCACTTACGACTTCTTTGTGTAGCCTGGCTGCTTAGTTTTCTTTAACCCTTTGACGTTTCTTAGCTTTATTTCTTTGTCAGGCAAACTTCTTAGGCTGCATTGCAGTTTCTCTTTCTTTTCAGAGTTCTTCACCCAGTGGAAGTTCCATGGTTTAAATGTTAAAAGAGGCAACCTCCAAATAAAATGCAGAATAAACAATCTTAAGGAGCTCCTCCTCCCCCTTTCTACTATTGTCATTATCCAAGCCTCTTGGGGTTCTTATAAAATAGTAAGAAGAAAATTAACTAGGTGTTAAGAAAGCCTGGAGGGCCGCGGGTGGGGGTGGGATGATGGGTGTGGGGGTTGTTTCCTGGCCTCTGCTTGAGGCTGTTGAATGTTGGATCATTTCATTCATCTTGATTGAATGACTTACCTTTTCAGGCCTCAATTTCCTAACTAGTAGAAAGAGAAGTCTCTAACAAGTAGTGATTGAGTTTTATCATCATTCTTTTAAAATCTCAAAAATAACCATAACTCTTTCCATTTTGCTTAGAAGTAATTTTTTTTTTCCCAAAGGATAGGATAGTCTATGTTAAAAAAATTACAGAATCCTTTAATATTGCCTACATCTCCCCTGGAGTTACCTAAGTACAGTCCTGGCTGACATCTTCATGGAAACAGGCCATTCTTTTGTATTGTGACTTAAAACTTTCCTTAATTGTGTGCTTGGCTGTTATCAGATGCTGCAGTAAAAGAATTGTGCTTCAGAGGATGAAGGTACCGGGCCAGCTGGTATTTATTTTGCATTTGCTGTGTGATCTTTTAGGATAGACTCCGTGATCCCGCCTCCCCCACCACCTTTACTTTGTTATTCTTGCTGCCCAGTGGCATGTTGTAATTGGTTGGTGGTGGTCAAGAGAAGGAAGAATGTAGAAAAGAATGCTTAGCCCCAGTCTCTTATCTCCAGGCGATCATTTGGGAGCAGGAAGGAAAAGAGATGGGAATAAAGAGGGCTGGCTTCAGGGGAAATAGCCCAAATTTCAATGAAAACAAGATAAGGGTAGAAGAGATATAATCTGCCCAAAGAGGTGCTTTCCTTGCTGCTAACGCCTTAAATGCATGGAGATTTCCCTGACTTTTTTTTTTTTTAATTCCTCGCAATCCCAGGAAAGAGAAAGTACCCTGGTCACAGAGGAAAGCTTCAACTACCGACAAGCCACAGTCCCCAAATGCTTTCAAGCTCTAAGGTTTCAAGCGCAGAATTCTTGAGCAAACACACCAGGTGCCTCTCTGCATTGATTGTGATTTTTGGTGCTAAGCAGAGAGAGCTGCAGATGATGCTGAAGGTCAAATGAAGGTAGAGAAGCCGCAAAACAGCACGACGCACCACCCAACTGCAAGCTAATTGGGGAGGAAATGGTTTCAAACTGACAGACTGTGGCCTGATAACCAAAATCTCACAGGGACAAAAGGTTCATGTCATTTAAAGGGGTAGCTTTGCCTATTTAAATTGTGCAAACAAAAGAAATGAAAACCCCCTCGTGGGAGGGGAAGTTCTATTAGCAGATATTGCCATCCTTGCTTTTATGCCCTCCTGTGTCACAAACCCTGAACATGTGCTGCGTGTCCTCAGGCATTCATTGGTTAATTTACTTATTCAAAGTAAGGCAACAACAACAACAAAGCAACAGAAAAAAACCCCAAACAAATTACATACTAGGGCACAGGCAGCATTAAGATGCAGTGCACATTTTTGATGGTTTTAAAAAGAGATGTGTTTGGTCTGAAATTGTACATATGTTAAACTCCTGAGAAAGTCAGAGGCAGGCAATGGATCTTCTGGGAATTAAAAAAAAAAAGTCTTTTTCCCTTTTCTGAAAGTAATATCATCTTAAGAACCAGAGACACTTAATATAACGTCAGGTACTCCTGGGTAGCCAACAATAATCATTTTGGGTTTGACTTTAATCAGTGTTCTAGAAATACAACTGAAACAGGCCAATTTTCCTATCATATGGATGTGGTCAAAGCTAATGATATACTTAATTATACCCTTTGGTTCTCAAGTCTTTCTAGAAATCCTGCAAAAGTAACCTCATATATACTTTCTTTTGCATATACTTTAAAAAATGTTTTAAAGTGGAATAGTAATGAATAAGATGATATAAAATACTTTAGACTATGCATTTAGTTTGGGCTTCAAATAAGACTGTCCAACAAGTTATTATGATATTACTTTGTGGTTGACAAGGCCTTGCCTCTATTTTGCTAATGAGAACATTACAGTTCAAAAGAATTTATTTATGCTAGGAAAGAAGTTGATACAAACCAATCTTCCCCTCTTGTTTCAAAGATTTGTTTATGGATTGTCCTCACATGGACTCTGAGAAACGGTGTACTTTGTGTTCTACAAGTTTATTTACTCAATATCAATGATATAATAATGTTTCATTTTGGTTTGTAGGCAAAGTACTATGTTTAAAAGAAATGAACGTGAACGTGAGTAAGAAAATTGTAAATCTGCTCGTAGATACTTGCCATTTTATGTTTTCAGAGAGAAAATCCTTTCTTGAACAGTGCTC
This sequence comes from Elephantulus edwardii, assembly GCF_000299155.1. NCBI lineage: Eukaryota > Metazoa > Chordata > Mammalia > Macroscelidea > Macroscelididae > Elephantulus > Elephantulus edwardii. The sequence continues at coordinate 3,712,907 of NW_006399905.1, read as the reverse complement.
TACCAGTACTACTGAAAAACAAAACTCCAAAAGCAGCCAATCAACCAAAAAAGAAATGCCTTAAGGTAAAAAGACTTGTAGCTATTGTAGTGGTTTGTTAAAATTGAGATGATTGTCTTTGTGATTTATCTTTATTACTCAATCATTTCTCCACAAGTTTCCTGTAATTTGAGAATACTTAGAATCAAGGAACTCCAAAAGCAACACAACATATAATATATAATATTGAAACTGTTTCTGGTACTTCCTCAACCTACTCAGGAAGGAAGATAGATAAATCCACGGAACACAGAACAGCTCTACGTAAGCTCAAATTCTATCATGTAATTTATGGCACATTTAGAAAAGTCCCAGAGGAAAGTTAGTAAGTTTTACGCAGGTGGCCACACTTGAGGGCTTGGTATTCCTGAGAACCTGACTCTTCAATCCAAATGAATATTATTAAATTCTTGACCCTGAGATTAACACCAGCTCCATGTTCAAAATGAGTGATTTGAAGGAAAGTGAAAATCTACCAGTTCAGCAATTTCTCTCCTACCAGTTTGTTGTTGTGTAGTCAGAACTCATTCTTATCTGACCGTTCATTGGACTCATAGCTGACCCTCCAATGGGATTTTAGAGGCAATCAATCACATAAAATTGAAGTGACTGATCTCCATATAGGAGGAGATTGACCGTCCTTCTCCCTAGGAGATTGTGGGTTCAAACCTTGTGCCTCTGGTATTGTAGCACAGCTTCTTACTACCAGGCCAGAGAAACACCAATATTCTCAGCTATTTCTTAGGTTTAGGGCTCTATACCCAGAAGGTTCCTATTAAAATGCAAATATGTTACTTCAAAAAGGGCTACTCATCAATCCATTTACACCTTAGTAAGGATTAGTTTATCAGATCTGAGGAAAGAGATTAGAGCCCTGAGGAATGCGAGATAGGAAGTCTGTTTTGATTGGAAAAGGAAGGTATTTTCAATAGGCCTTTTGCTATCTTCACTGGGCTTTTGTGAACTCACATTCGACGGCTTTAAATGCTCTCCTGCTGCCATTGATCAATTTCAGACTGCAAAAGTTGGTAGAAGTTCTATTACTTAATCTTTGGCTTTAGTGATTGGTACATATATTTGAAAAAGAATTATATTAGCAGGTCTTCCTTGTATGCTTAGACATAGTATCCTATCACTCTCAGCATTTATTTCAAGATAGAGCTTGAGAAGTTGGGTTTTTTTCTTTGTCTATAAATATAACACAATTCTTGCTAAATTTGCCATCCTAGTATAGTAGATCATACATACATACCATTGTCTGATTTGAAGTGGTCCATTCCCGTCCATCTCAGCTCACTAATGCCTAGGATATCAATCTTTATGTGTCCCATTTCGTTTTTTACAGTGTCCAATTCTCCTAGATTCATGTTGCAAATATTTAATGTTCGTATTATGAGTAGGGAGCCCTGGCGGCCTAAGGATAAGGAGCTGCAATCCCAAAGGCATTAGAGCTTAATCCATTAGCTGCTCTGTGGGAGAAGGGTGGGCAATCTCCTCCTGTGCGACTTTCAGCCTCTGAAAACCTGCTAGAGGGTCAGCTATGAGCCAATTCCAATTCCAGGGCACACACAACAACAACAATTATTATTAGTTGCTGTTTGCAGCTGTTTGTTTCTCTTCATTTTTTAATGTCTTCCAACCGAGGGGCTCTATTGCCAATATTAGATCTAACTAACAATGTCTCTCTGTTATTCATAGGCTTTTTAAAGGCCTGTTATTTCAGAACTGGGTGGACAATCTTGCTTCTTAGTGTTAGTCTGGAAGCTCCGTGGGTGACTCTTCTGGTATTTGAAATACCGATGGCATATCTTCCATTACAGCAACCTACAAGTCACTCCAGTAAAGCAAAATGACAGGCAAGTACTGCACCCCCAAATAGCAAACTATCAATAAGCAAATATATGCACAAACAAATTATAAACAGCAAGGGGTGACTAACATGCAAAAGTTGGAAAAAAAGAAGAGGGAGTGGTAGTTGGAAAATAGAGACTTAGTGGCAGATATGAGACAAGAGATTGAATGATAGAATTTTGTACAATCAATGATTTACTTATTGTAAAACCCATTTATTTTACAAAAAAACACCCCAAACATAAGCAGTAGCTGTATACATAGATCTCATCTGATGAACTACACAGGAATCAGTCAATAGAGAAGCTCAATATCAGCAGTGAAAATAAAGCCTGCAGTTAACCTGAAGTGGAAGAAAATGAAAACAAGTCCAGAAGAAAATGAAAACAAGTCCAGAAGAAAAAAAAATATGACTTTGAGTCCCTACCTGAACTAAAAAAAATCTCAAGAATAGATTTGATGCACTAAACACCAGATGAATTCCAAAACAACATCAAGGATATCATCCATGAAGAGAGCGAAAGAAGCAAAAGAAAGCAAAAGACAAAGAAGAAAAAGAAAAGGACAAAATGGATGTGAAAAGAGACTTCAGAGCTTGCACTAGAATGTACAGTGGCCAAAATAAAGAAAAGAAATACTAAAGTATGAACAGCATTTGAAGATATAAATAGAAGGTCTCAAAAAGCAACTTGAGAAGTCAAAGCTAAATGTTATGATGAAATATTCAAAGTGATGGGAAATCAAAAGGCACGAATATGCTCAGCATTTTTCAAAATGAAATGCTGAAGAAAAAAAAATCCAGGCCTCTAATTGTGATACTGAAGGATTCCAAGGGCAAAACCTTGAGTGATGTATGAAGCATCAAAAGCAGCTAGAAGGAAAACAGGATCATTATCCCCCCAAAAATCGGTTGACATGAAACCATTTCAGGTAATAGCATATGATCAAGAGCCAATGGTAATGAAGGAAGAAGTTCAAGCAGCATTAAAGGCACTTGCAAAATATAAGGTCCCAGAAACTAATCCCAGAAATATCAGGTGACAGGTCCCAGCAAATAGGTGCAAACTTGAGTGTCTCTGCCAAGTCCTTTGGAAGACATCTACTAGGCTAGCTGACTAGAAGAAATCCATATTTGAATCTGTTCCAGCTTCCCAGCATACAACAATTATTAACTGATGTTTGAAAAAAAGGTGATCCGACATTTTATTGAACAATATCATTGATATAGCACACAAGTAAAATCTTACTGAAGAATATTTAAAAATAACTAGAACAGAACATTAACAGGAAAATTCCAGAAACTCAAGTTGGATTCAGAAGAGGTCATGGTGCAAGGGGTATCATTGCTGATGTCAGGTACCTCTTGACTATAAGTAGAAAATACAAGAAAGATGGCAATTTGTGTTTTATTTACTATCCAAATGTGTTTGGCTGTGTAGATAGTAAGAAATTATGGCTGATACAGAAGGATAGGAATCCCAAAACTATGCAAAACTATACAAAAACTAAGAAGTTGTTTTCTGAACAGAACAGGGGGACGCAGTAGAATTTAAAATCAGAAAAGATATGTGTCAGGTTTGTACCCTTTCTCTATACTTTTTCAATATGTATGCTGAGCAAATAATTAAAGGAGCTGGACTATATGAAGAAAAATAAGGCAGTAATATTGAAGGAAGATTCAACAGCAATCTGTAGTTTGCAGATGACTAAACCTTGCTTGCCAAAAGTAAAGAGGACTTGAAATAAACTTGCTGCAGCAGATCAAAGACTATAACCTTCAATATAGATTCCATCTCAATATTAAGAAAACAAAAATCTTTCTCCCCACTGGATCAATAAACAATAAAGATTGAAGTTATCAATGATTTAATTTTATTTAGATCCACACCCATGGTGACAGCAGTAAAGAAATCAAAAGGTATGTTGCCTTGGGAAAATCTTTTGTCAAGAATCTCTCCAGATTGTTAAAGGGCTAGGTAGGTTATCAGTTTAAAGATTAAAGTGGGCCTGCTCCAAGCCATGGTCTTTTCAGTTATCTCCTATGCAACTGAAAGCATTGTCTGTTGATTTTCAATTACTTCCTATGCAACTGGAAGTTGGACAATGAAGAAAGATGACAGAAGTATCAGTGCCTTTGAATTGTGGTGTTGGAGAACAGTGTTGAATATACCATTGACTGTCAAAAGAACAAACAAGTCTATATTGGAGGGTGCTCCTTAGAGACAAAGACAGTGAAACTCTGTCTCATATATTTGGGGCCTGTTGTCAGGAGGGGCCAGTCATTGGAAAAAAGACATCACACTGGGAAATGTAGAGAGAGGGTTAGAGAAAGAGAGGAAGACCTTCAACAAAAGGGCTTGACAGTTGACATTGAGGGTGAAACAATGGGTTTGGGCATATCAGAAATAGTGAGGGTGGCACAGGTTAGGGCACGGTTCAGACCTGCTGTTCATGAGGTTGCTGGGTTGTAGTTGAACGGCACCTAACACCAACTACCACTGAAATTCAGCTACATCTGAGTCTAGTTCAATACTTGTCTCTTCTTGGCATGATTTCTGAACTCTCTGGGAATAAGTGAATTTCTAACCTTCATTACATGTGTCCTTCATTTATCAAATCTTTACCGCATTTATTTTTCACTTACATACATCTGATTTGGTGAGAGTTTCTGGAGAGCATCACTTGATAGAGCGTGGGGAGTAGTTGACTGTTGCCTGACCATCTAGAATCTTGTGCTTTGTTTTAATGCTTTTTTGTGTCTTCTGTCCTCTCTCCAGCTCTACCCTTTTGATTGATGATGTCTTTGCTTTGATTATTGCTTTATTGTTAAAGTCATCTTCAGCTCTTGATCTAGATACCACACATGTTGTTTTCTATCAGGTGTTCAAGGATGTTCTGCCAAGTGGGGTAACTGCCTGCCTTCTGCAATTCCAGACAATGGGTGAAGCTGCCATTAGAACCTGGACATTATCTTCACTTTAGCTTTTGGGTTATCAAAAGGTATGTTATTATTCTCCCAGGCGACTAGGTATCAGATTCTGCCCTCTAGATTGAGCCCTTCACAGATTTGAGCTATTGGAGAGTGGTTTAATTTTTGTACAGCAGGAGTTGTTTTCTGACTCCAGCACTTTGCACATTTCATCATAGCACTTTGCTTTGTCTTCTCTCATTTGCCCTTTGAAATAGTCTGTTCAGCTCCATAACTTCTTGATTTCTTCCATTTGCTTTAGCTTCTCTTGAATTTTCTTTGGATTCTCTAATTGTGCTGATGTGACACCTATACTTGGACCAGGAGGCAGTTGTCAGAACAGAGCAGGGAAACACTGCATGGTTCAAAATTGGAAAGAGAGTACATCAGGGATGCATCCTGTCAATACCTTTTCAATCTATATGCAGAACAGATAATTTGGGAGCCTGAACTTTATGAGGGTGAGTGTGGCATTGGGATTGGAGGAAGACTCATTAACAACTTATGCCATGTAGATGACATAACTTTACTTGCCAAAACTGAGGAGGACAACAGGTGTTAACTGCAGAAGGTCAAGGACTGTAGTCTTCAATATGGATTGAAGCTCAACATCAAGAAGACACCACTAGGCCAATTGGTACCACCTTAATGGATGGAGAAGAGATTGAGGCTGTTAACAATTTCAGCTTGCTCAGCTCCACAATCAACACTCTTGGTACCAACAGGAAATCAAAAGACAAATTATATTGGGGGAGTCTGCTATAAGACCTCTCCAAAGTGCTAAAGAGCAATGATGTTAGTGTAGAGACTAAGGTGCACCTCATCCTGGTCATGGTCTTCACAATTCCTTGCTACACATCAGAGAGTTGGATAATGATAAATTGTAAAAGAAGAAGAATTAGTGCCTTTGAGTTGTGTTACTGGAAAAGAGTATTGAACATGCCATGGACCACCAGGAGAATAAATAGATCTATCTTGGAGAGGGAGAAACCAAGTTTCTCCTTGGAAGCAAGGATTTTGAAGTTCTGTCTAACATACTTTGGGCATGTGGCCAGCAGGGACCAGTCCTTGGAGAAAAACATCATGCTTGGAAGGGACAGTGCAGGAGAGGAAAACCCCTGAGGAGATGGATTGACATGGTAATTGGGTCAATGAAATTAGATGTGTCAGAGTCAGTGTGACTAGCTCAGGACAGGGCAGGGTTCAGAGCTGTTCTACTTTGGGTCATTATAAGTTGCAGGTGACTCGATGGCACATAGAAACAACAACAACAAAAATAAGGAACAGTTACCTACCCAACCAAAGATCTGGTGTGGGTGATATGGTAGGCAGACTTCTAAGATGATCTCTAACAGCCATGTCTCTTCTTGAGTGAAGGCAGAACCTATAACTGATTCTAGCCAAAAGATGATGGACTGTCCTTCCTTTAATTATGTTAGAAAGGAGAAGGGATTCAGTCAATTTTGGATTAAACAAAAGGGAGATTATCCTAGGTAGTTCTGAGCTAATAAGATGAAATTTTGGAAAGAGAAACCAAGGTCCTTTCTGAAGTTAGGGAATTTTTCCTGTTGGCCTTGAAAAAGAAAGAAGCCAGTAGGAGTTTTATAGCTTCAAGGAAATGAATTCTTCCATCAGCCACGTGAACTTGAAAGAGGACCCTAAGCCTTAGATGACTTCCAGTTTCGGTAGTTTTCTTTATTGCAAGGGAAGACTCAGCTAAAATGTGCTTGAACTCTTCTCTCAAATAAACTGTGAAATAATAAGTGTGTCTTGTTTTAAGTCTTTATGTTTGTGATAGCAGGAGCAGCATCCACTTCCTAAACAACTTGCCTCTGAAAACGATGAACTTTGATAAACGTCGATAGTTGTAGAGGGGCTTCAGGCCTTTTGTTCATAGGGCCGCTGTGAGTCATGCTTGATTCAAAGACAATCAACAACAACAACAAACTAATATAGGTGAGCAGCAGATTGAACCTTAGGTATGGTGGTTATGTAGGTGAGCATGACACGAGAATTGTGCTTTTATTTGTAACGACATTGAATGTTACTTCATTCTGACCCTACTATTCATTTATCAGTTTATCATAGCATGGAAGCTTATGGGATGAATATGCTACCAATATTTCAAATATCAGCAGGGTTACTCATGGCAAGCAATTGAAAACTTAGACCAGGCACACTTTAGTCTTTAAATTAATATCCTTGCTTTAAAGGGGTCTTGGATAGTAGGTCTTCCAAGTGCAACAAATTTTTTAATTTCTTGGCTGCTACTACTGTTGGGTGCTAATTGTCAAGCCAAGTAAAATGATGTTGCCTATTGGTCCAGTGACGAGGATTTTTGTTTTCTTGATGTTGAGATGTAATTGATATTGAAGGCTGTGGGTGTTGATCTTCTGTGTAAGTGCTTCAAGTCTTCTTCACTTTCTGTCTCATTTTTGCAAAGCAGACTCTTCATGAATCTTCTTCTAATCCTGATGCCTTGCTTCATATATTCCAGCTTCTCAAATGATTTGCTCATTATACAGATTGAGTAGATATAGCAAAAGGTCGTGGTAATAACTCCTAAAAAGGCCTTGGGTTGACTTCGCTTGAGTCACATAACCATTTCAGCACATAAGAGTGACAAGGTGCAAACTTATTCTGATTAAGCATTTGTTAAGGCATGTGCTATTTGTTAGTAGCTCTACCAAAATTGCACTGAATAGGAAAGGGTACATAATATCCAGGAAAGTAACAGATGTCCACATCACCCCGTAAGTGCTTTCACATTGTGGATATTCAGATAATGTTTTTTGATAATGATGAAGTGTTTGTAGCAAAAGAAAGTCCTGGATTCCTAAGAGGGGAAATCTGGGCATCAGAGGGAAATTTGGGGATGGGGAATGGTCCAAGGAGCTCAAAGGTGAACAAAGTCTGGCTCAGAAAAGAGTTTGGGCTTCAGGGTATTTTCCCTTAAGCAGACTCTGACTGAGGCCAAGGAATTTCCTGAGCCAAATGATCCTCTAAATTATAACATGTTCCACAGTGATTTCTTTTTGTGGGGGGCGACATGGCACACTTTCTGATTTTGATGAATCTTTCCAGATAGCGGGAGGGTTTTGTTTGCTTTCATACTAGATCAATTTCAAGGTCTCAAACTGTGTATTATAATTAGCAGTCCAACCCTCCAGAGGATAAGCTCTTAGTCTGAAGAAAATACTGTGTGGACCTCATAGAGGATTTTTGCACACTTCCCCTGATAACTTTAATGGGTTTTTGGTGTCCAAAAAGCTTAGTGAGAAAACTCCTCTTTGGAAGATGGCATCAGATGTTGGTATGGCTTTATTAGTAAATATAGGCTGAATGGGAGCAGAATTTTCTTGCATGTTTAACGACCTTTTATTAATTAGTCTGCAGCGTCATAGGGGGGATGAAAATTCAGCTCTGTTATTTCATGAAGACAGAATTAAAGCATCATTAGGCCAGTCAAAGGCATTCAGACTTAGATATTGGATGTCTGCCTGACCTCTTAAGAGATGTGGGTACTTCCTCTTCTCCACTGCTCTGGAAGCTAAAAGTGTACTAGTTCCGGGACAAGTGAGTCCATGTGAATGAACATGGAGCCAACAGAGAGGAGAGCAGAGTCCAGGGACAAGAAAAAGACAAACCCCTATGACATGTTTTAAAAGCCTGATCCAGTCTTGCCTAAAGTCTATCTTCACAAACTAGTTTTATTTCCTTTTTGAATTAAAAAATGTAATACAATATTGCACTTAATCTATGTTATGGAATGAATTGTGTGCTCCCACCACTTTTAAATAATTTAGACTATAATTCCTGTTTCTTATACCTCTGGGTGCAATAGAATATTCTTCTTTATGTTCTCTTAGGCTTGTCTATTGTTTGGCTGAAAATTGACTCATGGGATGATTTCAGCTCCTGATCTGAAGAATGACTAAAGTCTAAAGTCTTGGAGGTTCCACCGATCTCTATCAGCCTTGGATTGTTACGATTTTATTCTGTGCTTTTCTTTTTTTGTACTCAATCAGGAACCTTTTAAATGGATCTCTTTGAGAGTAGTCGGGGTGGGGGTGGGGTGTTGGACACCATCCAGGTCACAATGTTGTGGAGATTGAAGATCATGTGGCCTAGTAGGTCCTTAGGACTGATAAGGCTTTGATTTTCTTCACTCTTCCTTGACTCTGATGGTGTGTTCTTTGTAACATGTCAGTCTGCTTATGAGAAAGATTAGTAGTGTGAGTCTTCCTGTTCTTGTGTAGAAGAGAAATAGGTAGTCTCTTCTGGTACAGATTTATACTCTTCGAAATCCAATGGAGGTTATTATGAGTCAGAATGGACTCAGTGGTAATGAGGGTTTTTTTTTTTTTTCTCTAGGTGTGAAAAACCAATAGTTGGTCTCCAGATAGCTTTTAGAACCCAGTGGCTTGATTGTCTTTGTGGACTATGTTTAGCCACTTAACCCTGATGTGACCTGAGACTATAATCCTGAACTTTCAGGCTTGACAATCTCCTCAAAGTGTTTCATTAGGGCTAAAAGTTTTCATCATTTTGCACCTGCTTGTTAAGCCAGTGAATGACCTGTGATATGTAAAGAGCAAACTGGGTAAAGAAGGACAGCACAGATGGTTGTTGACAGATGCACTTCCATGTGGAGATCAACAAGAACCAAGGAACAGAGACTGGGAAGAGACAAAGCACCCCCCTTCCCCCCCCACCCCCTACCCCAACAGAGAGGTCCTTTCCCTAGAACTGGCGCCTTGAATTTGCATAAATCAGGCCTTCTAAACTGTGAGTAAATAATTTTGTGTTTGCTAACGCCACCTACTTGTGCTGTTTCCAATATAGCAGAGTGGAGAAATGAAGATAATCCACGAGCCAGGTGCTATGGAGACACATGGCTTCATGTATCAGGAGTTTGACAATTAAGATAAGAATTTGAGGTGCAGCATTGACTGTCCTCTAAGTATACCACCCTGCTTCTTTTCCCACTTTAAAGGAATTCCTTTGAAACTGCAAGCAAACCCTAAATGAGTGACTCTTATGTCTGGAATGTGGGGGATCAGAGAGGATTATGCTTGAAGCAGGTGTTAGGAGAAATGCATCTTGGCCATCTTGGGAAGAAGATGTCCACAAACACTGAGATGACTCATGAGCTACGGTGTGTGGAGTTGAAAACAGCCCTAGGCAGGAAGCAGGAAGGAATGGGGTTGTGTCTCTATTAGTGCGTGACTTGAGGATAAGAAACCTAAGTGCTTTGGGCTGTCTTCTCATTTATGAAATGAGGGCCTTGAATGGAATGATCTGGAAGACCCTTGTAGCGCAGAAGATCTATAACTCCAGGAATTGACGCAGGCAGCCAGCCGTTCTGAGCTGCTGCTGAGCGAGGGAAGGATTTCCAAGTCTGCAAGCGTCCTCAGCTGCCACAGACTGGCTATTCAGGACCTTTACAGCAGCATTCAGTGACAATTTGCTTGATTTACTCTCAGTACTGTCAAAGAGTAAGTCGGCAGCTGACAGTGGATGGGGGGTGGGGAATGAATACGGAGGGATCCCAACCCCCTGCATTTAAGGCAAGAAGTCTGAAGGATGAGCGCGTTTGAAAGACGAAGGCTTGCCTGAGGTCACAAAGCAAGTCAGTGGCAGGGCTGAGGCGAGAGCCAAGGTCTCCTGACACTCAGCGTAGTGCCAGCTCTCAAAAAGGACAGCTGGGTGCCTGAAGGAGAAACTTCACCTGCTCTCCGAGTCTGCCAAGGGCTGCCCGCCAGCATCTCTGCATTGGGGAGACATGTCTCCAGACTGACCTGTGTGCCTTTGACCCTGGGAGACGGAGGGGAGGGAGCAGAACCCTCAGAGCAGCACATTCCTCTTAGTCTCTCTTCTTATTTAAGAGTTGAGATAAAATTTGCATAGTATAGTGCTCATCATTTTAAAGTGTATAATTCAGTGTCTTTTAGTATATTTTCAAGCCTTTGTTACCACCTGAAGCAAAAAATTAAACCCACTCCTGTCAAGATAACTCATCACTGGTGGCCTAATGGGTATTGATTTAGGCTGCCAATCCAAAGGCAAGTGGTTCAAATCCATCAGCTGTTCCAGGGGAGAAAGATGAACACTTTTCTCCAGTGTGATTTACAGTTTCCAAAAGCCCACTGGAGGATCAGCTACGAGTCAGTTCCAACTTGACAGCAATGAGTTTGAGCGCTGGTGAGTTGATGTCAAGTCTTGGGACCTTGCATCTAGCTTCCCCATATGGAATCTTTATGGGAGGAGATTGCCTGTCTTTCTTCCATGGAGAAGCTGGTAAATCCAAACTGCTAATGTTATGCACCATTTTCCAATTCTAGAACATTTTCCTTATGGAAAAGAAACCATATGGATTGATAGTCCCACTATCCATTCCCATCTGCCCTCAGACTAGGCAATCACTAATCTTGATTTATGAATTTATAGATTTGTCTACTGTGGACAGTTCACATAAATGGGATTATACAATGTGTGGCCTTTTGTGTCTGGTTTCACTCAGCAAGATGTTTTCAAGGTTCATTGATGTCAAGCATATAGCAGTACTTCTTTTCTTATGACTATGTGATATTCTGTTATATACCAAATAGACCAAATTTTGTGTACTCACTCATCTGCGTATGCATATAGGAGTTGTTGCCACTTCTTGACTATTATGAATAAAGTTATTTTATTGTTAATAAAGTTTTTTCCTATGTGACTTTTTGTGTATTCATGTTTTTATTGTTTTTGAGTATGTCTCTAGAAGTGAAATTGCTGTGTCATATTGTAACTCTGTATTTAACATTTTGAGGAAAAAGCAAAACATTTTCAGGTCATTCATGTTTTTAAATGACAGGAGCACAAAGAAAACCAGGAATTGCTGTCATATTTAGATGAAAATGTTAGTACTATGCTATAATTGTATTTTACATTTATCTCTCTTATTCCTTTTCCTCTTGTATTATGCTGAGTGATCTGGAAAGAGTTTAGACTTTGACACTGGAAAGAACTGGGACAGTGTCTTAAATTTTCTGGGTTCTCAGTTTTCTTTCCTTAAAAGATGCTGAGGAATTAACGGTCACTGAGCTCTAGGAATAATGCCTGGTACTAAGCATGCATTGGTGCAGCACCAATCTCCCTTGACCTTCTCCATAAGAGGAATCATGTCTTTCCTCCCTGTAAGCCTAGGTTTTGGCAAGGTACCTTGCATACAACAATTATTCAGAAAACCAAAACTGTTGCTATTGACTTGACTGCAGCTCATGGTGACACCATATGTGTTAATGTAAAGCTGTGATCCACAGGATTTTTGAAGGGTTGGTTTTTTGTTTGTTTGTTTTTAAGTAGATCACTAGGTCTTTTGTGTAAGGGAGCTCTGGGTGGACTTGACCCTCCAACCTTTTGGTTAGTAACTGAACTCAATAATTGTTCTCACCCCTCAAGGATTCCAGCTGGTCAATACTCAGTTGATAAATGAATACATAACCATTCAATTAGTGAGTAAATGCGTTCATGTGCAGGATAACACCTATATGTAGTTGTTGTTGTTGATTGTTGATTGTCATTGAGCATGACCCCATGAACAAAAGACTTTAAGCCTTTCCACAACACTGTCACTTCTCAAAGCTCATAGTTTCCAGAGGCATGTTGTTTCAGAAGTGGCTGCCACTCGGCAGGTGACAAAGTGAAAGAATTAAAAAAGAAAAGAACATTGAAATCAGGTTGGTGGATTTTTGTTTTGTTTTGTTTTTTTTAATCCCAGTAGAAGTATTTACTCTGGCATTTGGGAGATGGGCTAAGATCACTCATAAGCAACATATGTGTAGCTGTCTTTTCTCCTTTGGAATGAATAAGTCTGGGCTGAGGCTGCTATCTGGGAGGAACCACTCTCCTATTTTTGCACTGAAACCACGTGATGTTTGCCTGTCTGTCAGCACTGGGAGCCCAGGACCTGGTGAACCACAGAAAGCCTGTCTGTCCTGCTTGAGTGCTCCTGTTTGCTGAGTTCCTACCCTGGCATCCAGGCCATGCTGGGATACAGCTCTGGACATGCCAGGAGGAGCCTGGCACACAAGAAGATAAGACAGTTTAGTTTAACGCAAATTGAATGCTTCCAGCCTCAAGTCCCAATCAAAGAGATTTACTGTGTTTTTAAAAAGACACTAATGTTGACTTGACTAGTGAAGAGATGCATGGGGACTGCACTGAGCAAACAGCCTCCTATTAACCATTAAATAGACCTGGCACAAGGCTTGCCTTCTTCATGAGTTTCTAGAAAAAGAAATCAACCAAGAGCTCAGAGGTTAAGATATGCTTTCCAGACAGCCAGCACCTTTTAAGAATAGCTCAGGTTTTTACTGGCAGACTTTAAGATGCCCAGAAGAAGGTCAGTAGGATCCCTAGGAAATTTCCTTTTATGACCAGGAATGATTTCCTCCTGTCTGCCTACAGAGGTCAGGCAAAGTGCAATTATTTAGATAACTCAAGCAGAAAAATCCTGTTGAGGTAGAATTATTTTTTTTTCAAGGAGGGGTGGGGTGGGTAGGAAGGAGCAAATGGTTCTATTCTTACAGATGGTCTGTCCTTGCTGATCAGATTCAAATGTTTAACTTGGCATTTCATTTTCTCTGGGAAGACAGAACCTCACATACACATTCGTCACAAAATATGTAGCGTGGGATGGACACGTGGACTCCAGGGAGAATGGGTGGGAATGGGGAAGATGCAATATTACTTTTTAAAAAGCAACAAACTATCACTGTACAAAAGTCAGCAGGATTCCTCTGCAGTAACAAAGAAAACACAAGAGAAGAAAATAAGAAAGTAATACCCTTATTAATAGCCAACCACAAATTGAGATATTTAGGAATAAACCTAAGTAGAGACACAAAAGAGCTTTATAAAGAAAACTACAAAACACTTCTACAAGAAACAATAAAAGGCCCAACTAAATAAATGAAAAAATGTTCCCTGTTCATGGATAGTGAAAATGACAATCCTACCAAAAGCAATCTACATGTTTAATGCAGTCCCAAAACAGATATCAAATTCATTTCTCAAAGAGATAGAAAAGGCAATTGGTAAGTTTATTTGGAGAAGAAAGAGACCTCGAGTGATCAAAGCATATCTGATAAACAAGAATGAAGTGGGAGACATAACACTCCCTGATTTCAAATCCCACTGCACAATGGTAAAAACCAAAACAGCATGGCACTGGCATAGACCAATGGAACAGAATTGAGAAACCAGAAATTAACCCACCTATCTATGGTCAACTGGTATTTGACAAGGAAACAAAACCTATCAAATGGAGAAACCATAACCTCTTAAAAAAATAGCAAAACTTGACTGCTACCCCCAGAAAGCAGAAGCAGGATGCACACCACTCACCATATACAAAAATCAACTCAAGGTGGATCCGAGATGTAGGGGTAAAGCCCGAAATGATAAAAATCATCAGAGACCAAGAGGGACAAACCTCAAGAGGCCTAGGCCATGCTATAGAGAGACTTACCAATACAGGCAGAGATACCTGTGTCTCTCAACCAGGAGAGGATAAAATTTCTAAATGGGGCCTTCTAAAGATTTAATACCTGTGTGCATCAAAAAATTTTCCCAACAGGGTGGAAAGAAAACCTATAGATTGGAAAAAAACCCCAACCTCAAAACATTTAGCAATACCATCTCAGACAAAGATCTCATAACAAAAGTTTACAGAATACCACTGGGCCTCCACAAGCAAAAGACTGATAACCCAATTACAAAATGAGCAAAAGACATGGACAAACTTTCACAGAGGAAGATATTTGAATGGCCATCAAACACATGAAGAAATGCTCAAAATCACTCACAATAAGAGAAATGCGTATCAAAACCACAATGATAAACCATTTGATCCCAGTAACAGTGGCAAAGTTTAACAAGACAGTAAACAGTAAATATTGGTGAGGATGTAGAGAGACCTCCTCTCATGCACTGTTGGTGGGATTGTAAAATGGTACAACCATTTGGAAGGCAGTTTGACATTTCTTCAAAAAGTCAAACATAGGAGACCCAGATGACCTAGCATTTCCACTATTAGGAATATATTGCTGTTGTTAAATGCCGTTGAGTCACAGGCAACTCATAGTGACCCTATGAAGGAGAGTCCTTGACACTATTAGGAAGATACCCTGAGAAAATTAGATTTGAGACATAAACGGAGATTTATACATCAATGTTCATAGCAGTGTTATTCACCATCGCAAGAACATGGAAACCGCCCAAATGTCCAATTACAGTTGAACGGATTGAGAAATTGTGGTACATTCACACAGTGGAACACTATGCAGCACTCAGTAGCAATGATACTGAAAATCACTCCATAATTTCAGAGGGACTCAGCATTACGCTGAGTGAACTACTCAATTTCATAAGAACAAATATTACATAAGACTGTAATTTTAAAATAGATCATTAGTAGAATGTATATGAGGATTCAAGGTGGGGAAGGTAAGAGCAGAGGGGTGAAAATGGGCAGAGGGGCATTATAGAGTCAAACAATTTGGTGGGTGGAGGGACAAGTGAGTAAAGGAAATGAGAAAGATCAGGCAGGGAACTGAAAAGATGAGGTAACGGTGGGCATAGTTCAATGGTGATTAATTTTAAAAGACATAATGAAATGGGAATGATTGTATGAAACACAATATGAATGAAGGATAGTGTGAAACACAATGTATATGCACTTTGTGAGTAAACCTATATAAAATAAAAATTGTAAAAAAACCTAAAAAACGTTATATCTAATATATATGTATGAGATATATATGTACACACACATACAATTTTTGGGGAAAAGAATGCCTGTTGTTGTCAGCTCGCTGGCAGCTTACAGCGACACCCTGATGGGAGTAAGCACGACAGAGATACACCACTCTGGGAGAGGACTAGAGAGTCAACCCAGCTCGATTTTATTGGGATAAGCACTGCACTTATATACACAGGAAGACAGGATAGGGTAGGCTTACAGATGTGGGACATGTGGATTGGACAGGAGAACCTCAGCCTTGTGTGGACCACTCCCACCCAGCTCAACAGATGTGGCAGCCATCTTCCCAGGTGGCAAGCTTTCTCAAGCCGGTACAGCCAAACACAGGGGAGCTTTCTCTACCCTGTATAAAAGGCTGTTGGTAGCTTGCACTTATCTGGAGCTTAGGCAATCTGTCCTGGCCAGAGGCCCTCTCTTCCTCCCCAACATTGTGCAACAAATTCCCATCTTTCTCCAGCAAAGAAGCTGGTAGATTTGAACAGCCAGAAAGGTGTTGCCTTTAGATTAGTAGTGCAACTTCCTATGGACTCACCGCTATATATTTATCTATGTAACATGTTTGTTAATTCAATATTTTCACTTGCACAATTTAGAAGTATCTATTATATAAATCTTGTCATGCAACCATCGCCAATAATTGTTAGATTTTCCATCAGACAAAGTGTCCGACCAAGGAGCTTTGCAGGCTGCACTGAGGGGCCTGATGGCCATAAATGCTTAGTCATGGTCCTCTTTTAGCATGAGAGAAGTCAGGATGGAGTAAGAAACAACTGAATAACAAATATTTCTTCAGGAAGACCAGGATCTTTGCTCTGAATATAGTGGGCAGCCTATTTTTCTACTCTCTTGTATGAAGTCCCTATGTATGAAGACCAGCAAGACTGCATCTACCAGCTATAGTTATTTCCTGCCATGATGAAAGACTCCGTGTTGTTTGCTCTTGGACAATCACTTAACTTCCTTGTTTAAGTTTATTCTCCACATTGACGTCATTTGACTTATTAGGCCTTTACAAATGATTCTATGAGCTGTTGTTAGGTGCCATTAAGTCACTTGCAACGCATAGCGACCCTATCTGTGTACAACAGCCCTGAACCCTGCTCTATCCTGTGCCAATCTTATTGTCTCTGACACGCCTACTCTCAATACCCCAGTCACTGAATCAATCTATCTCATCGAGGGTCTTCCTCTCCTGTGCTGTCCCTACACCCTCCCAAGCAGAAAGTCACTCTCCAAGGACTGGCTACTTCTAGCAACATGCCAGACAAAGCTTCAGAATCCTTGCCTCCAAGGACCTAGATTTTCTCGGAGAACCCTTCTGTGGTAGGATCAGTAGTCATGACCTTGGGCCCTACACTCTCCTTCAAAACACTTTCACTCTTGTTTTATGGCTTGAAATCTACACAGTATTTTATTTGCAAGATGAGATCTACTAAAAATGTTTGCAAAATGACTAAGCATGTTAATCCTTTAAATAGCCTTCTCATTTTAAACTACTGGGTCCTGTGTCTCATTACGTCTCACCAGGTTTCCTTTCTCTTCCAGCTGGGAGAGGTGAGTGAGTTTTCTCGATGGAGCTGTAAGCCCATCACGTCTCAGCATTATTGTGAGGATTCATCACTGCCAGTCAGAACCTGCTGCAGAATCACAGCATCCAAAACCATGGCACGTGTGCCCAGAAAACTGCCAGCTCCAATTACAAGTTTCACACACTCTGATGACCTCATTTAGAAGCAGGTGAGCCTCTGCATCTGGCCCTAAAGCCACAGAAAACCGGGGGTCTGTCCTTCTCTCAGGTTGACCATAGCCACGGACTGCTGGTATCACAGAATGAACTTCCAGAAGGTGCAGGAAGGTTATCCTTTGCTTGACACATATTGCCTGATCGCCTGAGGCTTGTTCAGGAAGAGGGATTGGTAGGCAGTTCAATACCCTGTACTGGGCTGTTTAGTATATATGCTAATGAAGTGACCATCTGCATCTAATAATTATAAGTGGTCTCCCCTGACTGAGCTCCATGTGCTGACACAGACTGGGGGGAGGTGCACCCTTTATGTGGCTGCAGCCTGGGGAGGAGAGGCTGGGGAGTAGATGGTGTGTCTTCCTCCACTCGGGGGCACACAACCTGCTGAGTGGACAGGTGCTGGCAGCGGGATGTCCGTGGGCAGTGAAGCTTGCCTGTCCTGGTAGCTGACATCTATATCTCCATCTCCCTGGAATTGAAAACTGACACAACATAAGGAATGTCACTCCCTATTACTCGATGTTCACATGCATCTATGTTGAGCAAATGTCTTGGTCACAACTGTCCTCCTTCTTCAGCTTGATGGGTGGGATAAATCACTGGAGTGGAGAAGTGCTGTGAATCCCTACACTTCCTGCTTTGTTGCTTCAAACATTTATTTGCTGGAATGTTGAAGTGACTGCATATTGATATCTGTGCTTGATAATCCTGGTCAAGTTTCAATTTTCCCTTTGTGGGCTAGATATGGTTGGTATTTCCACTTGATATCTGTGTGCTTTTGTGCATAACAATTCTATTTGTTAGTGTTTCAAACAGCAAATGGAATTTGTGACATTGGCACAGTGGAAATGTAACTTAACACACCTAACTCCTTGTCTCCAGATACCTGTAGGTAACGGCTTGGGCTTTCTGCCAGTTTTTCTGCTCTGGCACTTCCGTTGTGTCCTGAAAAACCCTCTAGCTGAATAATGTCAAAACTCAGACCGAGAGGATACCATCAGGTATTTGTGATGAAAAACTGTACCTAGGAGCAGGGAGCTGCCCCTTGGAGCTAGAAAACTTCTGAGAATTCAAACCACTGACTAAGGGAAGATGACAGATATAGCTCTTTTCTTTTGTTCTTGAGGTAGAATTTTAGAAGGTCACTGTAGAAGTTTCTTGTTGAATTCAACTTTAGTTGTATTGCTTTAAAAAGACACAGAAGGTGTGCTTAATGTTTCTCCCAAAGTGTTCAACTCATAGCTTACTCTGTTGGGCTTCGGAGGTTGTAAATTGCACAGGAGGAGATTGCCCATCTTTCTTATGAAGAGCAACTGGTGGATTTGAACCCCCAGAGAGGCATGGTCTTTGGGTTAGCAATGCAATTCTCTACAAACCACATCACCAGAAATTTTCTCTTTATTTCATTTATATATGTGGCTGTCTATCTATCTATCTATCTATCTATCTATCTATCTATCTATCTATCTATCTATCTATCTATCTATCATCTATGCCCATAGTAAAAGAAATACAGTTCTAGAATGGTTTGCTTTTCAATAAATGTAATATGTGTCAAGGTTAAAGTAAATATATGTCAAAGGTAAATAGTGAAAAAAATGAAATTCTTCATGAGAAGTCTCCTTGAACCTCAATTCAGTTTACAAGACACATTAACTTTAATAGGAAGCTTTTTACCACCCCCCCCATTTGCAGAGTTATTCACATCCGTCATTATATGGTTCTTTCATTAATACTGAGGAATGAAAAATGTGTTATACCCTGTAAATGATAAAGACACTGGGATCAAGGAGATACAAAATGAACTAAACATGGTTTCCTTTGTTCTAAGTTTTTCACTCACTGCCACCCAGGCTTTTGGTTTTCTGAAGACTGAAAATGCCAATGAGATAAGACTGTCCACCTTTCTCTTGTAGAGATGCTGGTAGAGTTGAAATCTCAGAGATGGCCATACAACTTGCTTTGGACTACACCATGAATGCATCAACTTCTTAGAAATAACAAACATCATGTTATTGTTGTTGTTGTTATGTGCCTTCGAGTCGCTTGCAACTCATAGCGACCCTATGCACAACAGCTCTAAACTCCGCTCTGTCCTGTGCCAATCACACTGTCTCTGACACTCCCATCCCAATTATCCCAGTCACTAAATCAATCCACCTCATAGAGGGCCCTCCTCTCCTGCGCTGTCCCTCCACCCTCCCAAGCATGATGTCCCTCTCCAAGGACCTGTCTCTCCTCACAACATGTCCAAAGTATGTTAGATGGAGC
>NW_006399905.1:3678551-3692629 GCF_000299155.1 Elephantulus edwardii | reverse complement strand
ACACACACACACACACACACACACACACACACACACACACAAATATATATCTCTGTGTAGGAGAAGAATGGGCAATCTCCTCTTATGCGATTACTGCCTTTGAAAACCTGCTCGAAGATCATGGAAGATCTGCTAGAGGTCGTTTCCAACTCTATGATAAACAACAACAACAACAACAACAACATATCTCTATCATATGTCTACTCTGTATAGATATGTATAGACTCATTTGCTCATTGGTGTTGAGTCAGAAATGACTCCTAGCAGACCCTCCTGCAAATGTTCAACTCACAGTTGACCTTTTGTTGGGTTTCAGAGGCTATAAATTACATAGGAGGAGATGTGTAATCTTTCTCTCAAAGAGCAGCCAGTGCCCTCCTTTGAGTTGGCAGCACAACTTTCTATCAATAGACCACCAGAACTCCCTGTGTGTTGTTATTGTTTCATGTTGCAACAACAATAGCAATACATTGTATGTATTATATGTATCCTGAAACAACACACAAGCAAGAGCCTGTAGTGATGAAGGAGGAAGGTCAAGGTGCTCTGAAAGAACTGACAAAAAACAAGGCCCCAGGAATTGATGGCATACCGATTGACATATTTCAACAAACACTGCCCTGGATGTGCTCACCAAGTTGTGCCAAGAAATCTGGAGGACAACCACCTGGTCAACTGACTAGAAGAGATTGATATTTGTTCCCATTCCAAAGAAAGGTGATCCAACAGAGTGTAGAAATTATTGAACAATATCATTGATATCACATGCAAGCAAGATTCTACTAAAGATTATCCAAAAATGAATGAAACAGCATATCAACAGATAACTACCTGAAGAGCAGGCTGGATTTAGAAGAGGCAGTGGCATTTAGGGATATTATAGCTAATATCAGATGGATCTTGGCTGAAAGCAGAAGGTACCAGAGGACTATCTATCTGTGTTTCATTGACTATGCAAAGGTATTTGACTGTGTGGATCACAATAAACTGTGGCTGACTCTGAGAAGAATGGGAATCCCAGACACTTGATTGTGCTTATGTGAAACCTATACTTGGACCAGGAGGCAGTTGTCAGAACAGAGCAAGGAGATGTTGCATGGTTCAAAACTGGGAAGGGTGTGCGTTAAGGATGTGTCCGATCTCCATATCTTTTCAATCTCTGTGTGGAACAGATTATCTGGGATACTGGGCTCTGTAAGGAGAAGTTGTGACATTAGAATTGGAGGTAGACGTATCAACAATCTGCCTTATGCAGATGACACAACACCGCTTGCTGAAACTGAGGAGGACCTAAAGCACTTGCTTTAAAAGGTCAAGGACTACAGCCTTCAATATGGATTGAAAATAAACATAAAGAAAGCAAGGATTCTCACCACTAAGCTGATTGGCAACATCATGATGGATGATGAAGAGATTGAGATTGTTGACAGCTTCAGTTTGCTTGGCTCTACAATCAACACTCCCAGTACCAGCAGCTAGGAAATTAAAAGATGAATTGCACTGGGAAAGTCTGCTGTCAGAGACCTCTTCAAAGTATTGAAGAGCAATGATGTCAGTCTGGAGACTAAGGTGTGTCTGACACAGGCCATGGTCTTTGCAATTACTTGCTACAGAGAGCTGGACAATGACTAGGAATGATAGAAAGAGAATTGATGCCTTTGAGCTGTGGTGCTGGAGAAGAGTATTGAATATACCATGGACTGCTAGGAAAACAAACAAGTTTGTCCTTGAGATGGGGAAGCCAAGATGCTTCTTGAAGGGAAGAATTCTGAAGCTTTGTCTGACATACTTTGGACATGTTGCAAGGCAAGTTCAGTCCTTGGAGATGGATGTCATGCTTAGGAGGGTGGAGAAAGGAAGAACTTTGATGAGATGGATTGATTCAATCACTGAGATAATGGGGATAGTTGTGTTGGAGACGATCAGATTGGCAAGGGAGAGAGTAGGGTTTAGGGCTCTTGTACACAGGGTCGCTATGAGTTGCATTTGACTTAATGGCACATAACAACACCATGCTATATATACATTACATATACTATATATATTACATATAACATACCTGTATGATGTCATTGATGAAGGTTTTGCATGAGCCACATAATTAACAGTTCTTCGACTTCTTCTCAATGCATCCATAATTTGTTATGACCAGCACAGTCAAATGCCTTTGCATAGTCTCTCTCTATTTTGTTTTCAGATTCATTTCTAGTAAAACCTGCAAAAAGTAGAACACCTGTCAGAAAAGGAAATCTCAAATATTTTCCTCTAAAATGAGTGATAGAAAAGTGATAAGTTTGTACCCAGTTAAAGGGAGAAAACTTCCAAGACTAGAAGAACAAGGCAGTTCCGTTAAGTTCTGGCTCTGCCAGATTCTATGGTGTGTAGATATACATTCAGAGATGAGAGTAGAAGTCTGCCTAGCAGGCCATAAACTGTGAGAAATTCTGGAAGGGCTGAACGCAGATGGCATCAGTTTGATGAAGGAGACTCTAATCTGACATAGTGAGAAAAAAATGGGAGAGTTACCCAGTGGAGGTGGAAGATATTTAAATAGGGAGACTTGGATATCATTGACATGGAATCCTTGGATGATGCAAACTGTTGGCATACTTGACTGCTAACTGAAAGTTCAGAGATTTGAGTCCAGTCAGAAATTCTTGGAAGAAAGGCCTGGCAATCTGCTTTTGTAAATACAAAAACCACGGTTGTTGAAAGCACAGTTCTACTCTGACAGACCCGGATGGAGTCACTAAGAGTCAGAGTCAACTGTTTACCAAGAGGTGAGCATCGCAACACGTCTGGTGCTGGTTAATGGTTCCAGGGTTTAAATTGAGGCTTTTTCCTTTCCAATGTGTATGTGAGCGCCACAACTTCTTGAACATGCACAAGAGATTTGGGGCTTGGCTGGGTAAACACAGCATCAAATGAGCAGAAATTTAGCTGTTGTTTTGTGCCATTGGGTTGACTGCAACTCACAGTGACACTTATAAACAACAGATCTTAATCTTGCCCTATCTTGTGCCATCCTCACTATCTCTGATATAACTGAGCCCATTGTAACAGCCCATCTTGTTGGTGGTATCTTGTTAATTCAAACACTGTGCTTTGTGATAAGCTGCTGCACTGCAAACCCACAGGCAAGTGGTTTGAATCCACCAGTTGCTCTGTGGGAGAAAGATGGGCGATCTTCTCCCATGTGACTTGCTGCCCTTGAACATCTGCTGGAGGATCAACTATAGGATTGTTCCAACTTGATGGTACATAACAACAATAAAGTATGAAGGAGCCCTGATGTAATGTGCAATAATAGGTCAGCAATTTGAATCCACTAAATGCTCTGTGGGAGAGAGATAGTCACCTACTATAAAATTTTACAGCCTTCGAAACCAGCAGAAGATCAATAAGAATTGGATTCAACTTGATGGTAGCATTGGGTTTTACAATAAAGTATAATTTGCTTAAAATAAAGGTGACCAATTTTAAATATACAAATGTCCCCCTAAGTTTTATTTATTCTGTTGGGTTGAGAATATAGAGAGGGAAAATACATACTAATTCAAGAGTATCTATATATGCAATTTAGTGACATTGATGCCATCCATGGAGTTGTGCAGACAGTCTCATTCTCTTCTAAGATGTTTCTTCCTCATGAAAATAACTCATTGTCCCCCAAAGGTTCATATCTAATCTTTGGAGTTGCTACTGTCAATTTTAGGGAACTCTGGTGGCCTAGTGACAAGAAACTGCTCTGCAATCCCGGAGGCACACAGTTCTAGGCCACCAGCTGCTTCACTGGAGAAGGATGGGCAGTCACTTCCCATGTGATTAACTGCCTCTGAAAACCCACCAGAGGCTCAGCTATGGGTCAGTTCTGACTCCATGGTACCCAACACAACTGTCAATTTGATCCCACATACAGCTCTTAAAAACCAGCCAAACCAATCAACTATAATTCTCAAGGCAGATCTTTTCTTCAGTCATTAAGCTAAACTATTGTTCAGTTTTAAGATGACTTCAAGGGATATTTTTTTATTTAAGATGTCAAGATGCAGATCTTGAAAACTTGAGATCTCAAAGTAATATTTTCAAGAGTTTATCTGCCTATCATGGCTCCAGGAAGTCTAGAGTCTGTGAGATGTTGAAACTGTGTTCTAGTTTTGTCCTATTTTGATCAAGGTTCTCTTGTAGAATCTTTGAGCAAAACATTCAGTAATAAGTTAGGTACTATCTAGTTTTTCTGGTCTCCAAGCAAAAAAAGCAATTGATAATGGAGAAAGTTAACTGCACATTTTATATCCTCCTTCTATTCCTGATTCTCCTTCTCCTTTTGTTGCTCAATGTAATTAGAGGCTTATTAGGCCTTGGATGACTCCTTCAAGACCCCAGGCACGATTCATTGATCTAAGGTGTAGACTAGAGGTATTAAACACATTAGACCTGAGGAACCAAAGTCTGTGAGATATTTTACTGTACATAAACAATTTCTGCACCTACTTTTTTTTGAAAATTGTTGTAAATGCCAAGTAACTTTTTCCAGTCAACTCTGTAGAAGTGCACAATTTATTAGTGGCAATTAAAATAATTGCCTATGCAAACCTACTCTTAGTGGAGTCAATATTTCTATCACTCTTATCTCTTCTTTCCCGTATGCTATCTCACCTCAGTAACCACTAGTAAACTTTGATCTGTAGACATTTGCCTTGTCTTGTCTTTTTATGTATTTGAGGTAATACATAGTTTGTCCTCTTGTAATTGACTTATTTCACTCAATATATTGTCTTCATTCATATTGTGGTATGTAGTATTTCATTGCATATTCATGCCAAATTTTGTTTATCCATGCCTTATTGATGGGAATATAGGTTGTTTCCACCTTTTAAGTGAATATAAATGGTGCCACAATGAACCCTGGTGGACAAGTCTGTTTTTAAGTCATTTGCATATATACATGTCTGAAAACTGTGATGGGTGGGGTGGGGCAGTCATGCCACAAGAGGGAAGAATCCTATTCTGCAGCAGCAACAGCACAAAGCCAGTTTCTCTGAAGTCTGACATGTTCTCATGCTCCACACCTCTTTTGAGAATTCTAACACCAACCAACTGTACCTCACTAATTTCCCTAAAGGGTTCAAGAATTCATTGCAATGGCCACTCAAAACTCACAGACAGTATTTGAGTTTATGGAGTTGATTAGGAAAGAAAGAAGTTATAATGTTTATTGGAGACATTCAGGATATATTTTTCCAACCAAGATCACTTTTCCCCAGCTTTCTTGTAGACAGTTTTCTCTCTGACCTTTGGCCTCAAGGCCTTGGGTTTTACCCTGTCTAAGCAAGTGTTACAAAGCTCTCTTAGTTCTGCCAATTATGTGCCACCCCATTCTGCCAGTAAGGCTAGGCCTGAAGACACTTGGTTTTGGTTCATGGGTTGACATATCTAATTCAGCTCTGTCTCACATCATTCTACACTTCCATTTTGGTGTCTCCACCTTTGAAGATCTGTGGTCCATGGGACCCATTGCTTTCTCTGGTTCATGCTTCTTGATGGTGATGAGATTTCTTTTGCTACTTCTGAGTCTGTTCAATTTAATAAGCCTAGTGAAACGGCAAAACTGATCAATTTCTACATTAATGTTCCACACAAATTCTTTGCCTGTTTCCACTGAAATGGTAGCATTTACCTTATTTCTATTATCGTCAAGTTATCCAGTCCCTTCAGTATGCCACGAACATATAACTTATCTTAGGCCTATCCAGCCATGTGATAAAGTCAGGAAGCCAAAGACTAGAAGAGCCATTATATGAATAATTGATCATGTACAACCTGGGAGTGGAATTGTTGGTTCATATAGTAGAGCAATGATGTCAGTCTAGAGAATAAGGTGTGCCAGATCCAGGCCATGGTCTTTGCAATTATTTACTATGCATAAGATAGCTGGACAATGAATAAGGATGATAGATGAAGAATCGATGTCTTTGAGTTGTGGTGCTGGAGAAGAGTATAGAACATACCGTAGACTGCTAAGAGAACAAATAGGTCTATCCTAGAGAGGATGAAACCAGGCTGCTTCAAAAACCAGCATTTTGAAGCTCCATTTTACATACTTTGGTCATATTGCTAAGAGCTACCAGTCCTTAGAGAAGGACATCATTCTTGGAAGGCGTAGGGACAGCACAGAGAGGCAGATCCTGGATGAGATAAACTGACTCAGTGACTGCTGTAATGGGGGTAGATGTGCTGAAGAAAATTAAATTGGCTCGAGATAGAGCAGGGTTGAGAGCTGTTGTACCTAGGGTCTCCATGAGTTGCAAGTGACACAATGGCACACAACAACAACAACAACATAGTAGTAGTTCTATTGCTAGTTTTTTGAGGAATCTCAATACTGTTTTCACACTATGGCTGCACCATATTTTATTCCTACCAGCAATGGTAAAGGGAACCCAATCCACACAGCTTCCTTAACAAATACTGTTTTAATTTATTAAAATCTTAGGTATCTTAGTAACATGAAATTTCATTTTTGGATTGAACCTAAGGTTGGCAGGTAAGTTGTGCCACAGGTTTAGGTCCTAAGAACCAGTAATAATGAGCCAGATGTAGAGTCCAGATCAAGCAAAAGCAAGAGAGATTGCTAGATGTATATGTATATATTAACTGCCTCTGAAAAGCCACTGGAGTCAGCTATGGGTCGGTTTTGACTTGAAAATACACAATAACAACAACATATATATTTTGCTCATCCTTCTTCCCGAGAGCAGCTGGTGGATCTGAACTGCACGCCTTCCGGATAGCAGTGCAACTTCTTGCCACTAGGCCACCATATACTTTGCCAGACAATATACAGGATTAAAGTAAAATAAAGCAAAATAAAATAAAATTAGCTGTGATATGAGTTTGATACAAGTTTGAGTTGAAGCTGAACACACAGTAAACAAGTCCGTAAAGAGTTAAAGTACAACCTTGAGTATATCCCACCTGAATTGGAGTCCACTTTAAGAACAGGCCTGACACATTGAACACTAATGACAACAGATCAGACTGTGGGATGAGTTCAAGGACATCATACATGAAGAAAGCAAAAGTTTATTTAAAAGATAGAATAAAAAGAAAATCCTAATATTTGTGTCCAAAGAATCTCTGGAATTTATCCTTGAATGTACAATAGTATTAGCAAAGGGAAGAAATTGTGAAGTAAGAAAGCTAAACAGAAGATTTCAAAGGAACACTCAGGAAGGAAAAGTTAATTTACATTATACACGTAGAGTTAAAAACTATATGTGTATAGTCTCAGTTACATTACTTTTTAAAAATATTATTGCCAATAACTTGCACTAAGCTTGCAAAATGTAATCATGGAATAACTACTATCATTTCAAACACCAAGGCCATAAATACCTACTGCTGATTCGCCTACCTAGTTTCCCACCTCACACTCCAACCACCAAAAACCGTCAATGAATCCTGCTGGTATGTTTCATACATCTAATACTACAAAGTGTGTAAAAAACCTCAATTTTGGCATTACTGGCTTGTGCATAAATTTGAATAAGAATTGTACTAATAGGTCAACCTTGTATGTATATTTATATTATTGTATAACTGACTGCATCGTACTCCAGGATAGATCTTGAAATGTTCTTTTTGACATTGAAGGTGATTCCTTTTGCCATTTCTGACATAGTAAATCATATTTGTTTGATCATATTATTTGTTTGAGTCAAAATAGTCAATATTAGTCCACTTTAGATCACTGAAGTACCTAGGCCTAGGCCAAGGGCGCCCTGGCAGCTTAGAGGTAAGGAGTTATGCTGTCATTTCAAAGGTGCACAGTTCAAATCCACAAGCTGATCATTGGGAAAAAGGTGAGCAATCTCCTGTCTTATGGCTTATTGCCTTTGAAACCCACCTGAAGGTCAAAGATGAGTCAGTTCCAATTCGATGGTACATAATAACAACAAAAACATCTAGCCTATAGATCTACAAGGAGCTTTGGTGGCCTAGTAACAAGAAGCTCCACTGCCCTATGACTAAAGTCACATGGTTCAAGGCCAGCAGCTGCTCCACAGGAGAAAGATGGACAATCACCTCCTGTATAAATAACTGAAAACCCACCAGAGGGTCAACAATGGGTCAGTTCAACTCTACAGTACACAATAACAACCACCAATGTTATTAGATTCCTGCTTCATGTATCCTATGTTCCGATTAACAATGGATATTTGTAACTGTTTCTCCTCATTTTGAAACCTGCTGCATCAGAATATGAACTATCTAAACGTTTTAAGTCATTATGTCTGATGTTATTTGAGATGGAAATTATTTCCCAGTTATATGTTGAATATTTCAGATGTGTTAACAATGCTACTCCACACTTAGTAGCCTATGATGTTGTTGTTGTTCTTTTTCTTGTTGTTATGTGCCATCGAGTTGAGTACGACTCATAGCAACCCTATGAACAGCCAACCTCAAACCTATCCCCATCTGCGCCATCCTCATCATCTCCGAAACGCTAGAGCCCGTTGCTGTAGTCACAGTGTCAATATATCTCATTGCGGGTCTTCTTCTCCTTGACTGACCTTCCATATTTCCAAGCATGATGTCCATTTCTAAACAATAGCCTCACCTAGCTACATGTCCAAAGTATAAATGACGAAGTTACATCATCCTTACCTCCAAAGAGCACCCTGGGAACACTCTTACCAGAACATATATATTTGTTCTTTTGGCAGTCTATGGGATATTCAGTACTCTTCTCCAGCACTACAACTCAAAGCCATTAATTATTCTTCTATCATCCTTATTCATTGTCCACCTCTCCAACATATAGCAGGTGATTGAGAAGATCATGGCCTGAATCAGGCACATCTTAGTCTTCAAGCTGGCATCCTTGCTCTTCAGCATTTTGGAGACGTCCCTGACAACAGACTTGCCCAATCCAACATGTCTCTTGATTTCCTGACTACTGGTACCCAGATTGTTGATCAAGCAAGATGAAATAGTTTACAGCTTCAACCTCTTCTCCATCTACCAAATAGTGCAAACATAACTTTCATGCTCATCAGGAAACAAACAAAAAAATTATGTGACTCACTTTATTATTGTTGTTGTTGCATGCCATCAACTCAGACCTGACTCACAGCAGATCCTCTAGCAGGTTTTCAGAGGAAATAAATCACACAGGAGGAGATTTCCCATTCTTCTCCCATGGAGTAATCTGGGGATTCAAACCACATACCTTTGGTATTGCAGCTCAGCTTACTCTATTGTGTTAGACTAGAAATGTATCTGTAATATCTCTGAGATATGCTTGCAATCATCATTATAATTAACTGAAAAATAAACAAAACAAACAAAAAGCTGTAAGATCATCATTGACTAATAAAGAGCATTTAGCATAACTGAGCATCTATTCACTATAAAAGCTGTCAAAATGCCAATGAAGAAAGGACAAAAATTTGTAAATGGGACTTTCTAAAAATTAAATACCTGTGTGCTTTAAAATCTATTTCCAACAGGGTAAAAAGAAAACCTACAGACTGGGGAAAAAACATTTGACAATGGCATCTCAAAGAAGGGTCTCATAATGAAAATTTGCAGATTATAACAGGGCCTCCACAAGAAAAAGGCTGATAACACAATCATAAAACGGGTAAAAGACATGGAAGAAGACATTCAGATGGCCAACAGACACATGATGAGAGGGGAGGAAAGGAGTGGAGTGTAGGGAGGGGAGGAAATTACTCAGATAACTGAGTATGGTGGGTAGAAGAGGGAGTAAAGGAATTAAGAGAGATCCAGTGGGGATCTGAAATGATGGGGTAATATTAGGCATAGATCAATTGTGATTAAGTCTATACAAAATATATGAATGATTGATTAAAATACAACATGAAGGTAGGAATGTGTAAGACACAATATACATGAATGATAAGCAATGTGTATGAATTTTGAATTCAAACTAATAGAAAATAAAAACAAAGTGATGGGGGGAGCTGTCAACAAACTAGGAACAGAAAGAAGTTTCCTCAATCTAAAAAAAAGGCAATTACAAGAAAATACAGAAAACATTATACTTAATGGTAAAATAATAAATACTTTCACCTTAAGATCAAGAATAAGGAAAATCTATTTCTCTTACAAACTGGGAGAAAATACACTCACTCTTCATTAAATTATCAACTTTGTGAGTTTTAAAGACCAGGTCATTGTGTGGAATTCAGTGTCATATGAAGACATAAGAGGACATGTGGAGAAGTTAGTGGATTCGAACAGTGAGCTTTCAGAGGCAGTTAATCACAAAAGAGGAGATTGTCCATCCTTCTCCCATGGAGCAGCTGGCCTAATGGTAAGAAACGGTGCTGTAATACCAAAGACATGCTGTTCGAATCCACCAGCTTCTCCACAGAAGAAGGATGGACAATCTCCTTTCATAGGATTTCTTTTCTTTGAAAACTCACTGGCGGGTCAGCTATGGGCCTGTTCCGACTCCACTGTATACACAACAACACTGTTGAAAATATAAAATGTCATATAGTAAGATAGTCCATATGTGAGGAATAAATGTTTTTATAAAATGTATATCTGATAAAAGGCTTATATTTTATAAATCAATAAGAACACTATTTTAATATTGAATTAAATAAAAAAGGAAGATAAATGCCAAAAGATTTCTAAATTATTAATAAACACATAAATAACATTAATGTTTAAAAGTTCAAGATGCAAATCTTTTAATAATGCATATGTCTATAGAATATCATATACTCTCATAAAGTGGCCAAAATCAAACTCACACTGCCAAGCACTGACAAGGAGGTGGAGGAATTGAAGCTCTCATCTATTGCTAGCAGCAGGAATATGGCAGAAATTTTATTTGGCAGTTTTGGGGGGTATAAAATATTTCACAGTTTTACATGGAAAGACATTCATTATATGACTCAACAATTCTTCACAGACATTAACTCAATACAAATGAAAATATTTGTTCACACAACTTTTTACTTAATCATTTCAGTGTCATTCGTAATAAATGGAAATGGTTCATATTCATGGATTGAAAGACTTAATACTGTTAATGTGTCAATACAACATAAAACAAACCACAGACTCACTCCTGATCAAAATTCCAACAGTCTCCTTTGCTAAACTAGAAAAAAACCCCAATCTTCAACTCTAATATATTGAATGCCAAAAAGTCTTGAACAGATGATTTTGAAAGAGAAGCACAAAGTGGAAGGACTCATATGTCTGATTCTAAAGCAATCTATACACCTACAAATTATAGATAACATTGAGAAGAATGAGAATGAGAATCCAATAATAGTTCATTGTGCTCATTAGCAACCTATACATAGACCAAGAAGTTGTTGCATGAACAGAGCAAGGGAACCCTATATGGTTTTAAATTAAGAAGAGTGTGCTTCAGGGCTATATCTGCTCTCCACACCTGTATGCTGAACAAATCATTTGAGAAACTGAACAACATGAAGAATAACATGTTATCAGGATTGGAGGAAGACTTGTCAAAAACTTGCATTAAGCAGATGACTTTCTGCTTGTAGAAAATGAAGAAGACTTTGAAACACTCACTGTAGAACATCAAAGACAACAGCCTTCATTATGAGTTACATCTAAACAACAAGAAAACAAAAATATTCACCACTGAGCCAATAGGCCACCTTGTAATAGATGGAGAAAAGATTGATGTTGTCAGTTACTTCATTTTACTTGGAGTTACAAGTAACACCCATGGTAATAGTTGTCAATAAATCAAAAGATGTGTTTTGTTTTTGTTGTGTACCAAAGAGTTGGAACCAATTCATAGCTGAACCTCCAGTGGGTTTTCAGAGGCAGTTAATCACACAGGAGGAAACTGCCACAGAGCAGCTGGAGGCCTCAAACTGCATACCTTAGAAATTGCAGTGCAATTGCTTGTCACTAGGTCACCAGAGCTCCCTGTGTTACACTGGAGAAATCATCAATAACTTATATAAAGTTCTCACAAGCTGTGCTGTCAGATTAAAGACGAACATACTCCTGATGCAAGCCATGGTATTTTCAATTGCTTTTTATGCATTTGAAACTTGGACAGTGAGTAAGGATGACAGAAGAACCAACATCTTTGAATTATAGTGTTGGCAGAGTATATTGACTATATCCATGAATGACTGTATCATGGATATATTCATGGATATAGTCAACATACTCTGCCAACATTATAACAAACAAACCTGGTTTGAAGGAAGTATAACCAGAGTGTTCCTTTCAGGCAAGGATACTGAAACTTACTGTTGGCACCTTTTCAAGACAAACTAGCCCTTGTAGAGAGACATATACTAGGAAAGATGAAGAATCAGAGAAAGTAGGAAGATCCTCAACAAGATGGGATGCCATAGTGACGACTTCCACAGTGACATGACAGAGGTCATGAGGGTGATGTAGGAAATTAGAAGACTCTGGTCTGTTGTTCCTACAGTTTCCATGAGTCATAATCAACTTGACAGCACTGAAAAACAACTTACAGCAGATAATGGATGAACTTTTGGTCCCACCTGTCACCCCCTTAGGCACATGTGTTTTGTTCCCACCCCCATCTCTGCTCTGCCAGCATCCAGCTCAATTCCCTTCTCTTTGCACCTCACATCCCCTGCCCCTGGCCAATCCTGGTTTGATGGCTCAGGCCTCCACCTACCTCCACCCACTACCTCTCTACTCTCCTATGATGTTGGTGTTGTTGCACAGAGCAGGTGGGATGTCCTCTTGCTGTCTTCTCTCCTGAAGTTTGTAGTTATCCTTTTTCTCAGAAGTGGTATGGGACAAAGGGCACCAATGTAAGCAATGTTTCTTTTGTCTATATAGATGTGGGTCTGTGGAGTGGCATAGCCAGGGTCCTTACCTCACTTCTCTACTCTCTGTGATTATTCAGTGGCAGGTCTTTGACTTCATTTTTGTACTGGATGAAGGTGATGTCTTGACAGGATCTTATATATCTGTGATCCCCTAATTTTCTTTATTATCTCTCTGCAGGGTCCAGGCCCAGTTCCACGAGCTGGCAAAGGAGTACCTCTAACCTGAAAAGCAAACAGGCAATATGACACTTGGAAGGTGGAGAGTGAGTGATAGGTGTTTATTTCCCCATCCAAGGGAAATGGTTTTATATCTCTGCAGAGACCAGCCAGAGATTGTTAAGGAAGAAATGGAATGCATAAATATTGGCATACTAGACATTGGTGAAATGAGGTGGGTTGGTATAGGACATTTTGAATCAAATAACCCTAAGATCTACTATGCCAGAGATGAAAAGGTGAGGGGGAAAAAAGGAATCACTTTCATAAATAAAAAGATCATTTCTAGATCCATCTTGAAATACAATATTATGAGTGACAGGATGATATATATACACATACTAGGAAGACCTGTTAATATCACTATCATTCAAATATATGCACTAGCAACCAGGGCCAAAAAATCAGGAAAGAGATGACTTCTACCAACTTTTGCAATTAGAAATCAATCAAGCATGAAACTAAGATACTTTGATAATAATGAGTGATTAGAATGCAAAAGTTGGGATCAAGAAAGAAGGATCAATAGTTGGAAAGTGTGGACTTGGTGACAGACATTAGGCTGGAGCCAGACTCATAGAATTTTGTGCAATCAATGGCCTATTCATTGCAAACATTTTTTATAAGTAACTTAAAAGGTGATTGTATTCATGTACTTTACATGATGGTCTACACAGGAATCAGAGTGACTACATCTGTGGGAAAGATCATTGGAGAAGCTCAATATCAGCTGTGAAAACTAGGCCAGGTGCTGATTGAGGAACAGACCATCAAATGCTCATATGCAAGTTCTAACAGAAGCTAAAGAAAATCAAATCAAAAAGAAGCAAAGTGAGAGTCAGTGCCCAGAGCCATCAGGGGCTTTAAGCTTGTTGCCCACTGCTGTGGTGTGGACAGCTGAAACCCAGGCCCCGACAGGCACCTGGGGGGGAAAAGGGAAACCCAGACTCTACTTCATGCTTTGCTGGAGAGGGAGGGGCAGTCTCCTGTACCAGTCAGATCCAATTTGGC
>NW_006399905.1:3672744-3677432 GCF_000299155.1 Elephantulus edwardii | reverse complement strand
ATTTTAATGCAAGTTTACAGAAGACATGCATTTCCTTCATTCCTTGTTTCACATTTTCCTCCCTGCCCCCTAACCAGCTCACTTTTCTCTTTAAAAAATTATTTCATTGTTGCACAATTTCCTCCCCCCTCTCCAGTCCACTTTGCTATGCACCTCTTATTCTGGACTGTTGTCATGCAAATAATGCCTAATCATAAATTTCTTTTAAACAGTTCTTTCCCTCATCTGTTTCAATTCCGTGTTCATTATTTATCTCTTTTCTAAGTTTCTCCTCAACCCCCATGTCAGTCCTGTTTTATAACAGTGGCATTATGCATGCTGAAAGCAGAATGCTGAATGACCCAGGGACATAAAAAAAAGAGGGAAGGAGTACACAGAGGCACTATCCCAAAAAGAATTAGCTGAGAAGAAGAATTTCACGAAACAGTATATACTCAAGAGCCTATGGTAATGAGTTCAAGTTTCTCTGAAGTAATTGGCATAAAACAAGTCCCCAGGAATTGATGGCATACCAATTGAAATATTTCAGCAAACAGATGCTGCCCTAAACACCCTCACCAGGTTATGCCAAGAAATCTGAAGAATTGACTGAAATCTGGCCAACTGATTTAAAGATACCTGTATTTATTTCCATTCTTAAAAATTGTAACCCAACAGAGTGTGGAAATTATCAAATGACATCACTAGTATCACATGAAGATTATCCAGAAATGATTGGAACAGTATATCAGCAGGCTGAGTTTAGAAGAGGCCATGGCACTAGGGACATCATAGCCAAAGTTAGATGGATCTTGGCTGAAAGCACAGAGTACCAAAGGAATGTCTACCATGTTTTATTTACTATGCAAAGTAATTTGACTGTGTGGATCACAATAAATTGTGGTTAACCTTGAGAAGAATGGGAATCCCAGAATACTTAATTGTGCTCATGTGAAACCTATACTTCGACCAGGAAGCAGTAGTCAGAACAGACCAGGAAAATACTGCATGGTTCAGGATCAGGAAAGGTGTGCATCAGGAATACATCCTACCTCCATACCTTTTCAATCTATATGCAGAACAGATCATTCAGGAGGCTGGGCTTTATGAAGATGAATGTGGCATCAGGATTGGAGGAAGAATCATCAACAACCTGTGTTATGCAGATGACATAACTTTGATTGCTGAAACTAAAGAGAATATGAGGCAATTGCTGTCAAGGACTGGACTCTTCAATATGGTGGTTGTTATTGTGTACTGTAGAGTTGAACTGACCCATTGTTGACCCTCTGGTGGGTTTTCAGTTATTTATACAGGAGGTGATTGTCCATCTTTCTCCTGTGGAGCAGCTGCTGGCCTTGAACCATGTGACTTTAGTCATAGGGCAGTGGAGCTTCTTGTTACTAGGCCACCAAAGCTCCTTGTAGATCTATAGGCTAGATGTTTTTGTTGTTATTATGTACCATCGAATTGGAACTGACTCATCTTTGACCTTCAGGTGGGTTTCAAAGGCAATAAGCCATAAGACAGGAGATTGCTCACCTTTTTCCCAATGATCAGCTTGTGGATTTGAACTGTGCACCTTTGAAATGACAGCATAACTCCTTACCTCTAAGCTGCCAGGGCGCCCTTGGCCTAGGCCTAGGTACTTCAGTGATCTAAAGTGGACTAATATTGACTATTTTGACTCAAACAAATAATATGATCAAACAAATATGATTTACTATGTCAGAAATGGCAAAAGGAATCACCTTCAATGTCAAAAAGAACATTTCAAGATCTATCCTGGAGTACGATGCAGTCAGTTATACAATAATATAAATATACATACAAGGTTGACCTATTAGTACAATTCTTATTCAAATTTATGCACAAGCCAGTAATGCCAAAATTGAGGTTTTTTACGCACTTTGTAGTATTAGATGTATGAAACATACCAGCAGGATTCATTGACGGTTTTTGGTGGTTGGAGTGTGAGGTGGGAAACTAGGTAGGCGAATCAGCAGTAGGTATTTATGGCCTTGGTGTTTGAAATGATAGTAGTTATTCCATGATTACATTTTGCAAGCTTAGTGCAAGTTATTGGCAATAATATTTTTAAAAAGTAATGTAACTGAGACTATACACATATACTTTGCCAGACAATACACAGGATTAAAGTAAAATAAAGCAAAATAAAATAAAATTAGCTGTGATATAAGTTTGATACAAGTTTGAGTTGAAGCTGAACACACGGTAAACAAGTCCGTAAAGAGTTAAAGTACAACCTTGAGTATATCCCACCTGAATTGGAGTCCACTTTAAGAACAGGCCTGACACATTGAACACTAATGACAACAGATCAGACTGTGGGATGACTTCAAGGACATCATACATGAAGAAAGCAAAAGTTTATTTAAAAGATAGAATAAAAAGAAAATCCTAATATTTGTGTCCAAAGAATCTCTTGAATTTATCCTTGAATGTACAGTAGTGTTAGCAAAGGGAAGAAATTGTGAAGTAGGAAAGCTAAACAGAAGATTTCAAAGGAACACTCAGGAAGGAAAAGTTAATTTACATTATACACGTAGAGTTAAAAACCAAAAGGGAAGCACATATGAGACATTTTTCAAGCAGAGAGAGTTGAAGGGGGGGGGAAAGTTCAAGTTTTAGGTTGTAATAGTAAAGGATTCTATGAGTATGTTTCTAGGAGAGGCTATTCCTTGGAGAAGAATATGATGCTTGGAAAGATGGAGAGTTGGCAAAAGAGAGGAAGACCCTCAACCAGATGGATAGACAGTGACTACAGCAATGAGCTTGAGTGTGTCAGAGATTGTGAGGATGGCACAGAATAGGACTTGACTTGATGGCACCTAACTACCTAAAAACAACAACATTGCCAAAACGTTGTTGTTGGTAAGTGCTGCTGAGTCAACTATGAATCATAATAACCCTACGAACAGTAATTATGAACCTTGCCTTCTCCGATATCATCCTTCCTATGATCTCAAATATTCTCCAATCTACTCTTTACAGTCACTGTGTCAGACTATCTCACTGAGGGTCTTTTTTCTCTTTCACCGATTCTCTACCTTTTTAAGCATGATTCCTTTTTCCAAGGTCTTTCCCCTCCTGACGCCATAACCAAAATATATGAGATGACATTTCATTACTCTTTCTTCTAAGGTACATTCTCTTTGCACTCCCTCCAAGACAAATTTTGTTTCTAGGATATTGAAAACTCTTTGTCAGCACCACAATTGAAAGGCATCAGTTCTTTGGTCTTCCTTATTCATTGTCCAGCTTTCAGATGCATACAAAGCAATTGAAAATACTGGGGCTTGGATCAGGCATACTTTAGTCTTCAAACTGATATGCTTGCTCTTCAGCACTTTGAAGAGGTCCTTGACAGCTGAGTTTCCAAATGCAACCCATCTTTTGATTTCTTGACTAGTTCAATGAATATTTTTACTTAAATAAAACTAATGAAAGACTTATACACAGAATCATTGATTGGATTGGGAATGGAGAGAGAGGGGAATACATATTACTGCAGATAATAGAAGATGAATGAAGGGAAAGATTATGTACAAGGGGATGAACAGCACAATATAATTAAATAAAGGGAAAACACAGAGAAGTATCCAAGGCATCAACATCAGATATATAGGCAGATTGGCAAGATAAATAGGTATGGAAATGCAGAGAAGAATACACTCATGACCATACATATTGTTCTGTACTGTAGAGTTGAAACCAACCTATAGCTGACCTTCTGGTGAGTTTTCAGAGGCAGTTGATCCCACAGGAGGGGATTGCTGATCCTTCTCCCACAGAGAAGCTGGTGGCCTCAAACCATGTGACTTCAGAATTGCAGCACAGCTTCTTGCCACTAGGCCACCAGAGCTCCCTGACCATACAAAGGTTTGGTAGATATTTCTACAATCATGTTATTATATGTTATAATACATCTATGTATATAGCAAAGCCAACAATGGGCAATGCTATGTAAATGTTTTAATCCTATCCAAACATCCCAGGGGAATGAAATATTGGTTCTAGACCCTTGAGACCGTAGTCTTAGATATCATTAAAGTCAATTGACAGAACGTACTCTACAAAGACAATATTCTACACTCTACTTGGGAGAGTAGTGACTGAGGTCTTATCCATTTGAGAGTAGCTGACTAAAGTGCAACCACGGGTCTTTCTCTGCCTGGAACAAAATAAAAGGAAGGAAATTGAATATGTATTGAAATAATGAGCCCATAGGACTAAAGGACCATGTGAATCCCAGCTTCCCATGACTCTGAATCCAGAAGAACTACATGGTACCTGGCTACCACTGTTGTCCACTCTCAAAGAGATGACAATGAAGAGCCTGGATAGAGTAAGGGGAAACAGAACAAAGCTAGAAAACATAAAAATGGCAAGATTTATTGGTCCTATAGAGATGATGGCCCTTAGCTACCCTTTAAACTTGGAATCTTTGAACAAAGCTCTGTTGCTTAACCATCAACAAAATAACACATTGCTGATAAGGTGATCAATAGGGAGCCACTCAACCCTTAGAATAATCAGTGATACCAGGTCCAAAATCCAGCATTTGTCCAAGGGGAAAGACTTGAAGACAAGAAGGAATAGAATAGTTGGCTCAATGGAACTCAGAATTACAAGAAGTTGGGAAAGGGCCATTATATTTTAGGCATTGTAATTGATGTTATAGAACA
>NW_006399905.1:3671518-3672332 GCF_000299155.1 Elephantulus edwardii | reverse complement strand
TTATTTTCTTTTTTACTACTTAATGAAAGTCAAGAATAGCAGCTAAGTCCTAAAAAAAGACCCTTTGACTCCTCACAGAGCTCATTTTCTCCATGTTACTACATTCCATGGCCAGTTTGCAATTAGTCAAGGTGTGTGCTTCTGATTTCTTTTCAGGTCAAAATGCAACATCTGGCAATGAGTAGCGAATGGGAAATTGAGTTGCTTCCTCTTAAACTGCATCTTTCTTTTTTATAAACTAGGAACAGTAGAAAAATTTCTAGTATCAGGGCTAATTGTAAACTATTAAATAAAGGTTGCTATTTAAAGAAAAGGTTATTTTTGTAATCTATAAAATGGATAGCGTGGTTAAGATTAGTAGAATAGTTTAAACTTTCTACTCTGGAGGAGGCCATATTTCTGTTGTTTTGACATCCAGTTTTGCCAGAGGTATAATATTACTACACTCTTGAAGAGTAGTGATGACTTCTTTGGCATCCTTGGATAAAGCATGAACGGAACAGTAAACATCAGCTATATTTCTATATTTACTGTAAAGCACATTGTATGATGTATGTAGCTGAGGCACTGTACTAAATAACTATCTGAACCTAGAATTCTTTGAATTTGTCCCTTAAGGTATTGTTGAAAATAGTCAATGCCTCACATTTTGTGATTCCTTTGGAATAATATTTTATACATAAACTATATGTATAATTAGAATTTTTCTAATAACCATGCTCATTAAAGAAATAGGTGAAATTTATTTTCACAATATTAAAATATCATTTTAGCTTAGTATCTCTCACTCTCTCTCTCTGTCTCTCTCGGAAGC
>NW_006399905.1:3665266-3671418 GCF_000299155.1 Elephantulus edwardii | reverse complement strand
TGGTTTTTCTATACTAGCAAAACAGACTGAAACACTATTATATATATTTAATAATATAATGGAAGTTCTCTCTCTCTCACTCTCTCTCTCTGTCTCTCTCGGAAGCAGGAGTGGCATACAGTTCCTAAATATATGCCTCTGGAAACTCTATGAACTTTGATAAATGACGATATTTATAAAAAGGTTTCAAGCCTTTTGTTCATATGGTTTCTATGAGCCATGCTCGACTCGACAGTGACCACCACCAACAATGTCTATTGGGAATCTATTGGGAATTCTGTTGCCCTAGTGAGAATGTTGTGTTGCTAACCCAAAGGCACATAGTTTGTATCCATCATCTGGTCTGTGAGAGAAAGCTGCAAAGTCTCCTGCGTGATTTACAGCCTCTGAAAACCCGCTCAAGGATCTGATAGACATTTGTTCCAACTCAGTGGCACAAAACAGCAACAGCAATAACAAATACATGCATGCTTATATATAAATATATATTTTTTTTCCAGTTTCCAAAGGCTTTATTGGTAGATGTGCTTTAGAAAAGGATCCTCAGCCCTCCCATTTCCAAGCTTGGAATGAAGACCTGTGTACAGGAGCACATGGAGCAGTCTCAAACCAGGAGGACGCTTCTGTCGTCCACCTCTTATTCATAGATCCAATCATGGGCACAAGGCTTGTAGTCAACCAATTCCTCTGGCTTAAACCCCAGACTGATTTCTTTCTCGGCACTTTTTACTGAATCACTGCCGTGGATGATGTTCCTGCCAACTTGAATACAGAAGTCCCCACGAATAGTGCCTGGTTTAGAATCTGCTGGGTTGGTCTCTCCAAGCATCACTCGCCCGGTCTTCACCACATTCAGCCCCTCCCAGACCATGGCCACAACTGGTCCCGAGTTCATGTACTCCACCAGCCCCGGGAAGAATGGGCGGTCTTTCAGGTCAATGTACTGCTGCTTCAGATGCTCCTTGCTGAAGGAGCTACATGGCCACAAGGCGGAATCCTTTCTGCTCAAAGCGCTTGATGATCTCACCCACCAGGCCGCGCCGCACGCTGTCCGGCTTGATGGCGATGAAGGTGCGCTCACTGTTGGCCATGGTGCTGGACGCCGGAGGAGGAGCAGGCGTAGTGCGCGCTCTATATATAAATATATTTTTATTGTTTCATGCTCTCAAGTTGCAACTGACTTATAGCTGACACTCCCAGGGGGTTTTCAGAGGCTGCAAATTGCCCAGGAGGGGATTGTCTGTAGATGTAAAGATAAAGGTGATAGACAGTTGTGGTTAAGTGCCAATGAGTTGACTGTGACTCATAGTGATCCTATGAACAACAGATGGAAACCTTGTCCTCGTCTTTGTCATACTTCATGATCGTCACTATACTAAAGCCTGTTGTAGTCACTGTGTTAGCCCCTCTTGTTGAGGATCTTTCTCTCTTTTGGTGATCCTCAGCTTTCCCCAACTTTATGGTGTTTCTCAAGGACTGGCATCTCCTTACAACAAGTCCAAAGCATGTGAGATGAAGTTTTGCCCTCCTTATCTCTAAGAGCGCCCTGGTTACACTTTTTATAAGACAGATTGTTCTTTTTGATAGTCCACAGTATATCTAATAGTGCTTATCAACACCATAATTAAAGGGCATAGATTCTTCTTCAGTCTTCCGTACTCATTGTCAAACTTTTATATTAATATGAATTAATTGATACTACCATGTCTTGTACCAGATGCACTAGTATCCTCACTTGTTAGCATTGTAAAGAGGTTGTTGATAACAAATTTGCCCAATGTAACACATCTTATGATTCTTAACTGTTGCCACCGAGGTTATTGATTATGGAACCAAGAAAAAAAACAAAATTAAGGTCAAGTTCACTGTTTTTCTCTATGTATCACGATGTTGCTTTTGGTCCAGTTGTGAGAGTTTTTTAATGTTGACCTGTGACCCACATTGAAAGCTATATATAGTCCCTCATCTTCTGCCATAAGTATTTCAAGTCTTCTTGGTTTTCTGCAAGCATAATTGTGCCATTTGCATAATGTAGATTACTAAGATTTCCTCCAATCCTCTTACCACATAATTTTTAATATCGCCCAGCTTCTTGGATTATTTCCTCAGCATATAGATTGAACAGGTATAAATAAAGGACACAACCCTGCTGCACACCTTTACTGATTTTATACTATGTTGTTGCCAAAGGAAGCACACAGTCTCCCCTTATTATGTTTGAATAATAATTTCTTAGTGTATATAATATTAAGTTATATTAGGCTGAAATCATTGACATGATGTGCATTTAAGCTCATGTTGCTTTGGCGAAACCACTTTTCAAATACTTGGTACTCACATAGGCTAATGTCTGTTGTATAGGATGGCACGGATGTTTTGATTAGTCCTCAAGTAGGCAAGGGGAAGATGTATACTTGAATCTAGGATGAAAAGTTAAAACTTTACAAAGTTTATGGCTGCAAAAGGAACAAGGACAGCATGGGGAAGGCCAAATCTGACTTTAACTAATTCCACAAAGAGGAACTGTCCCAATCAACAATATCCACAGTATAAATAAAATTGATTCCTGTAAAGTCAGACATAGCCCTCCACTCTGTTACAAATAATTCTACTAGTCACTAGGTCTAAAACTCATTGTTAGTGACTAAACACTTTGCAGAACCTCTTTTTACTCACAGTTGTAGAATTTATTAGAGAAACAGAGAGCAAAGGATAACACACAGTAAGAAGTCTAGGTTTAGTAAAAAAGA
Source organism: Elephantulus edwardii (assembly GCF_000299155.1). NCBI lineage: Eukaryota > Metazoa > Chordata > Mammalia > Macroscelidea > Macroscelididae > Elephantulus > Elephantulus edwardii. The sequence continues at coordinate 3,668,668 of NW_006399905.1, read as the reverse complement.
AATCTTAATCTAGGTTAACAGCAAGATACAATCCCTCAACTAGTTCAGACAGCTCCTCAGTCAATAGTAAGATACAGCCCCTCAGTTAATCCAGGAAGCTTCTCTGTCAACAACAAGATACTTCTAGCCTCAAAGGATGCACGATACTTTCTATGTTGCTTCCTCTTTGCTGGTGTTGAGGTTTCTGTGTCAAGGGTTCTGGCCCTGGCTCCCTCTGGCTCTGTCAGGCTACACATTGCTCCATCTTTCTACAGTCTAATTGGCTCTCTCTTCCTTTTTTTTTTAGCTGTTGATGATGTATGTGGCTCCCCTGCCTTTAGGGTCATTGGATCAAATGAAAGACAATGGTATATGGAAGTAAAATTTTTAGCAAAACCTGACAAACCATGTTAAAACACAAATATTGCCTTTTAAATACTTTCTAGTCCTAGACACATGTATATCTCCAGAAATCTAGAAATAAAAAGGAAAAGAATCAATAATTATTGAACATCTAAAATATACCAAGAATCATAAAAAGCGTAGAAATAGGAAATATCTTTACAATAACCTTATGAGTAGTATCATAGTTTCCATTTAAAAGCAACAAAACTGAGAGTCAGAGGAATTAGGAAGTCTCAGAGCAACGGAATGAAAAATCAATAGTTGAGCTGAGATGCTAAGTAATCCTGCACTGCTAATAAATTGGGATAGCTTCATTTTCTGAAATTTTAGATCACTTTATATTCAATCAGACATGTTGTCAGGGGGAGTCAGTCCTTGGAAAAAGTCACTATATTGGGAAAGGTGGAGGGTCATAGAAATAGAGGAAGACCGTCAACGAGATAGATTGATACAGTAGCTGTCACAGTGGGCTGAAGGATATCAGAGACGGTGAGGGTGGTTCAGGACAGAGAAAGATTCCAATCTGTTGTTTACAGTGTCAGTATGAGTAGTAGTTGACTTGACACCTCCTAACAACAGCAACAACAATGCACAATAAGATTTAATTTTATTTTTGAAAAATAAAACAAACAAAGCCCCCCACCAAAACCCTTGACAATTAAGACATTCAATATTAGTTACTTTTGAATCCTTACACCACTTAAAAGGCTTGATGTCATTTCATTAGCCATCAGAGAGATACAAATCAAAACCACAATGAGATACTGGTGGTTTAGTGGTAAGGAGTTGTGCTGCCAACCTAAAGGAACATGGTTCAGATCCACCAGCTGTTCTGCAGGAAAAAGCTGGTCAGTCTTCTCCTGTGCAATTTACTGTCTCGGAAAATTCTCCAGAGGGTCAGTTATGAGTCAGTTATGACTTGAAGGTACACAGCAACAATAAGGATGGCTAAGAGAACTCTCCTGCCCCAGATATAAGGAACTCTACTGATGGCCAACACACAGTTATTTTTAATTCGCTAGCTACTTATTGAAAGAAAGATAGATGATGTAAACTTGTGTGACTTATAGCCTCTGAACACCCACAGGAAATTCAACTGTGAGTTGCTTCCAACTTGATGCCATATAACAACAAGAAGGATGGCTAAGATTTAAAAAAACCCGAAAACCAAAACAACAAACAGCAGAACATAATGAATGTTTATGAAGATTTGAGGAAATTGGACCTCTTATTGTTGATAGGAAAGCAAAATGGTATAACAATTGCAGAAACTGTGTGGTTGTTATTTAATTAACTATAAATTTATCTAACATATGATCCAGCAATCCATGCCTAGGCATTTATACAAAAGACTTGAAATCAGAGACTGAGTCAGGTACTTGAATTCAGTGTTCAATGCAGCGCAACTCATAATAGTCAAAAGATACAAACAACATAAATACCCACCAATGGATAAAGGGAGAAACAAATGTGATCCCTAGATACAGTGGAATACTATTCAGACAAGAAAATGAAAGCTTGACAAATAAAGGATACAGTAGAGAGGGAACTTGAATATTTAATATAGAGTGAAATAAACAAATCCCAAAAAGACAAATATTGTATGACCCGACATAAACAAAAAGACTAGAGTAGGTAAATGCACAGAGATTAAAGTTTGTTAATGATTAACAGGAACTGGAGATTGTAGGGAAAAGGAGTTACTGATGAACTGAACTTATTACTGTTTGTTTGGTTTAGGGTTTTTTTTTAACATGTTATCATTAGTAATATGTATTATGTATAGGGTGGTAACATCTAACTTGTTAGTGTTATCACTCTCAGATATTCAGTTGCTGATATTTAATATTAGGGCTTTATATTTAAAAAAACCATAACTTCTATTTCCAACTTTTTAAGAAAGCATCATACTGCCTTCGATAGTGGTTGCACCATTTTACACTCCCATCAACAATGACTAAGGGTTCCAGTTTCTCCACAACCTGGCCAGCATTTGTTATTTGCTGCTTTGTTGAATTTTGCTATTCTTAGTGGGGTGACATGATATCTCATAGTTGTTTTAATGTGAATCTCTCCTAGAGCTAGGGATTTTGAATGTTTCTTCATGTGTTTGTTTGCCATCTGCATGTCTTCTTTCGTGAAGTGTCTGTTCATATCCTGTGCCCATTTTGCAAGTGGGTTGTTTACTTTATCTTGTTGTGGCACTCAAGTGTTCTATAAATTCTAGATATAAATTTCTTATTAGTCATGTCATTACCAAATACTTTTTTCCCCCAGTCTGTGATTTCTCTTTTTACCCTGTTGGAGAAGTTTTTGGATGTGCATAGGGATTTCACTGGACTTCCTTGTAGGCGTATGGATATTATCCTGTCGCTCACCACATTGTATTTCAGGATGGATCTAGAAATGACTTTTTAAATTATGAATCCAACCACATTCTTCCTCACCTTTTCATCTTCGGCATAGTAAGTCATATAATCGTCTGATTCAAAATATCCCATGCCAAGCCATCTCATTTCACCAGTACCTACTATGTGAATATTTATATGTTCCATTTCTTTCTTAACAAAGTCCAATTTTCCTACATTCATGCTTCTCACTTTCCGCATTCCAATCACTAGTGTCTGCTTACAGCTGTTCCTTCTCTGTATTTCCGTTTCTAAGATCTCAGTGTCAATTGCCATGTCTGTCAGTCTTAGCAATAGTCTAAGTGTGCTCTATTGTACATAGGGTTTTTGAAGGCCTGTTTTTTGACTGTGTGGATCACAGCAAGCTGTGGCTGACTCTGAGAAGAATGGGAATCCCAGAACATTTGATTGTGCTAATACGAAACCTATACTTGGATCAATCAAGAGGCAGTCGTCAGAACAGAGCAAGGAGACACTACATGGTTCAAAATCAAGAAGGGGGTCCGTCAGGGATGTATTCTGTCTCCATACCATTTCAATCTGTTTGCAGAACAGATCATCTGAGACGCTGGGCTGTATGAGGAGGAATGTGGCATCAGGATTGATAGAA
>NW_006399905.1:3655345-3664576 GCF_000299155.1 Elephantulus edwardii | reverse complement strand
ATGAATGGATCGATTCTGTGACTGAAGCAGTGGCAATAAGTGCGTTTGAAATGGTTAGGTTGGCACAGGATAGAACGGCGTTTAGAGCTCTTGTACATAGGGTCGCTATGAGTTGCAAACGACTTGATGGCACATAACAACAACAACATAGGGATTTGATTCTTAGAAGGTCCCATTCACCTATTTTATCCTCTCCTGGTTGTAGGTTTCCCTGGATGCTTGGAAGACTGACCCAGCAATTCCACTACTGAGAATATACCCTAACGAATCAAGAACTGCCACCCAAGCAGATATATGCTTGCTGCTTTGTTCACAATAGAAAACAGATAGAAACAACCCAACTGTCCATCAGCAAATAAGTGGATAAAGAAGCTGTAGTTTACTCACACAATGGAATATTATGCAGCACTGAAAACAATGAACTTAGAAAATATACAAAATGGGTAACTGTGGAGAACATTTTGCTGAGTGAAATATCTCAGTCACATAAAGAAAAATATGGCATAATGCCACTGTTATAAAATGGAACTGACATGGTGGTTGGGGAAAAACTAATAAAAGAGGTGACAGATAATGTACACAGCATTGAAACAGACGAGGGAGAGAACTGTATAAAAGGAATATATGATCAGGTATTATTGGCATAGCAAGAGTCCAGAATAAGAGCTGCATAGTAAAGTGGTCTGGGGCAGTTGGGTGTGGAGGAATGTATAATAATGAAAGAACTCTTTCCATAGAAAAAAGTGAACTGGTGGGGAGGAGGGCAGGGAGGAAAATGTGCAACAATGAAGGATTGGAAACCCAACTTCTTTATAAACTTTCATTAAAATATCAATTAAAAAATGTTACTTTATACAAGTCTATGCAAACTTAGATAAAATCCACATTATCCAACTTAAATAATAACCTACGTAAAACAGAGTTGTTGGAAAAAGTTTTATTAGGTGCTATTATGTCAAATACGACACATAGTGACCCTATGAAAACAGTTTTTTAAATTATTATTAATTTTAATGAAAATTTACAGAGATTTTGGATTTCTATTCATTCATTGTTGCACTTTTCTCCCTGCTGGCACCCCCCCTCTTCTCTTTGGAAAGTAAAAGAAAAATTCTTTCATTGTTTTATAATCCCTCCCCCCAGGTCCACTCCACTATGCAACCTTCGTTCTGGACTCCTGTCATGACAATAATACCTAATCACATATCCCTTTTAAATGGTTTTCTCCCTTATCTGTTTCAGTGCAGTATACATTATTTATCCCATCTTTCTCAGTCTCCCCCCAACCCCAAGGCCAGTCCTGTTTTACAACAGGGACACCATGCAGTATTTGTCCTTTTGTGACTGAGATACTTCACTCAGCATAATGTCCTCCAGGGTCACCCATTTTGAATAATAGTGCATGAGTTCCTTGTTTTTCAGTGCTGCATAATACTCCATTGTGTGAATATACCACAGCTTCTCTATTCATTCGTTTGTTGATGGCGTTTAGGTTGTTTCCAACTCCTTGCTATTGTTGAAAACAGTTTTTTACTGTGTCCTGTCTTGTGCGTTTCTCATCATCTCCAATATACTTGAGCCTATTGCTAAAGTCACTGTGTCAATCTACCTCATTGAGGATCTTCCTCTGTTTTGCTGGTCTACCTTTTCCAAGATATCTTTATCCAAAGACTGAGCCCCTCCTAAAAATATGTCTAAAGTATGTGAGAAAAAAATTCACCATCCTTGCCTCTAAAGAGCATCCTGGAACACACTCCATCAAGATTTGGAAACTGTTTGTATTGAGTTTCCATTTATGATGATGGGGGGGGGATTACATTGATTGAGACTAGGACTGTATATCCCATTAATGCAATTTCTCTCAATAAATTCTTATAAACCATTGAGTCAGAACTGACTCATAGCAAGGTTTCAGAGGCAGTAAGCCACACAGGAGGACAAGCAATGGTGGATTTGAGCCACATATCTTTGGGTTGACAACACATCTGCTTACCAGTACTTCACCTGAGCTCCTCACCACTAAATCACCAGAGCATAAATTGTATACCTGTAAAATGCTGAATTGGTAAGAATTGTATGGGGAGTATATTTTTAAAAATGAAAGGAGTAGCTATTGAACCTTCTTCTGTATAACCAAATACATGATGAGACTTAATTATTTGGTTTGTTGTTTTAGGGTTATGATTTAATGGAATATCCTAGTTACTCTGCTAATAGCATGATTAGTATTTCTGTTGCATAGGGTATTAATAGCCTTCAAGCATCCATTCAAGGTACAATCATTCTATATTCATCTGGAACAGTAGAGGAAGGAAAGTCAAGAATAAAAGAGGGAGATAGAATATGTAACTTAGTGCCTATAGAACCGCTGTACAATGACATCAGAACTACATTGTTCATCTAACATTACTGAACATTTTGATCATGTACGCATTGCACGTGTCCAGCTAACCTTATTGAACATTTTGATCAAAGATTCCATAGAAGAATCCTGCTCAAAAAGTAAGAATGTAGAACAGACTTCATAGTATCATAGAATTCAGGCTTTCTGGAGTCAAAGGAAATGAAATCCTTGAAACTATTGTTGTTGTTATGTTGTTATGTGCCGTCGAGTCACTTGCGACTCATAGCAACCCTATGTACAACAGCCCTAACCTCTGCTCTGTCCTGTGCCAATCGCACTGTCTCTGATACACCTACCCCAATACCCCAGTCACTGAATCAATCCACCTTATAGAGGGTCTTCCCCTCCTTTGCTGTCCCTCCACCCTCCCAAGCATGATGTCCCTCTCGGTCCCTCCTTACAACATGCTATGGAATAATATTTTTTAAAATTTTTTTCTTACTATGGAATAATCTTTAAACTTAATACTTTAACCTAGAAATATTTCCTGAAGTCTTTTAAAAATCAAATGATACTTAGCTCAACTAATGAAGAATACCTGCCTTGAACACTATATTCTCTTTTAAGATCTCTCTATAGGGGATGATCCAGTGTGAAAAACAATGTATATAAGCTTTCTAAGTAAACCAATATAAAATAACATTTAAAAAAAAGAAAGAAATTGATGATAGGAAGAGAAAACATTAGCTAGAGGATATAGAGAGCAGAAAGTTTATCTTAGAGCCCTGGTGGTGTAGTAGTTAAGGGCTTGGTTGCTACCTAGAAGGTTAGAAGTTCTAATTCACTGGCTCCTCTATGAGAGAATGCAGCAGTCTTGTTTGATAAAGATCACAGCCTTGGAATTCTATGGGGCAGTTCTACTTTGTCCTATAGGGGAGCTGTGAGTTGGGGTTGACTAGCTGACATAAGATTTATGTTAATGAGGAAGAAATCTCTTGGAAAAACTCATTTTCATTGAGTCAGAATCAATGCACAGTTTCCCGAGGAGCCATTGAGAGGCTCAGTCTTTGGGTCAGCAATGCAGCTTTCTACAGACTGTACCACCAGAGCCCTGGAAAACTCAAAGCATAGCTGCATAACTCAAAGGATGTAATCAATGTCACTGACTTAAACATGTAGAAAGTGTTGATTTGATGATTGTTCTGCTATATATACATTAAATCCCTGGAATCAGGAATGATGGGACAAGGAAGTCATAGTGGAAATGAGTGTCACAGTGAGGAAGTTGGGAGAGTATGACCTCATTGTGAGTATTAGAGTTAAGGCTAAGTATGAATGAAAACCCACTTGCTCTGCACACTTCCACCTCAAAACAAGAAAGAATTTATTTTTTAAAAAGAAAATTTCTATTTTTTGCATTATTTACTATGCAAAGGCATTTGTGTGAGTCATAACAAATTTTGGTTAACATTGAAGAGAATAGGAATCCTAGAACACTTAATTATGCTTATATTATACCTAGACCAAGAAGCTGTTGTTTGAACAAAGCAAGGGAACACTGCATGGCTTTAAATTATGAAAAATGTGCCCCAGAGCTGTATCTTTTCCATACCTCTCCTGTATGCTGAGCAAATCATTCAGTAAATTGGACTCTATGAAGGAGGAAGACTCATCAATAACCTGTATTATGCAGATGGCACAATCTTGCTTGTTAAAAGTAAGCAGGACCTGAGGTGATCGCTTCATAGGATCAAGGATGGCAGCCTTCAATATGGATTGTATCTCAACATAAAAACAGCAAAAATAGTCATCACTGGGTCAACTGGCAACATCATGACGTTGCTGTGTTGATTGCCTTGGTGTACGACTCATAGCCACCCTATGAACTAAAGACCTGGAGCCTCTCTATAACTACCGTCATTTCTCACAGTTCATAGAATTTCCAGAGGCATTCCTGCTTCCATGATAGATGGAGATAAGATTAAAATTATCAGTGGTTTCCTCTTACTTAGATCCAAAATAAACATAGTTGGTACCAGTAGTCAGGAACTCTGGAGACATTTAGCATGGGGCAAGTCTACAGTCAGGGACCTCTCCAAATTATTGAAGAGAAATGGTTTCAGAGTGAAGACTGATTCAAGCCACAAAGAATTTCTAAAAAATCTGTACACATTGCATTATTTGCAGTTTTTATTTTGTTTTATGGCCTTTGCTATATATCCAGGAAAGGAGTTAAAGAAAAAAAAAAAGACCTTCAACTTTTTAAATAGAGAAACTAATTTCTGTGGAGTCAAATCCAGTTAGATCTATAGATAAATAAACAAATATGGGTGGGAAATGCAGTTGACACACTACTGTACTAACAGGTACTGTGGTTCGATGGCACTGGGCTAGTTTGTCCCTTGTCTTCCAGGGTTTCTCTTGTCCTTTATTAATCTTTTTGATGCACACCTTCAGAATTTCTCATATATTTATGGACTGTTGATTCACTTTCCAGACATTGAAATAACAGAGAGGTACAGTTCTGGAATTTTGTCCCAGCTCTGGTGGCCTAGTGGGTAAGGAGTTGCACCACCAACCCAAAGGCAGACTGTTTGAATTCATCATTTGCTGCATGGGAGAAAGATGGGTAATCTCCCACATGATTCACAACCTCTGAAAACCTACTGGAGGGGCAGCTAGCTCTGAGTCAACTTAGATTTGATAGCAATGTATTTGAAGTTCTTTTTAGGATTCTGTACTTGGCCCCCCACCCTATCCCCTGCTCCCCCTGGATGCCTAGCTTTCTGATCTGGGTTACTTGTCTTGTTGGAAACTCCATGCAGAGCCACACTGGCATGAAGGGAGGCCCTTTGAGGGAAAACCTGGGGGCTGATGACCTCTCACCTTTGAGGGCCTTTGGGGAGAGAGCAGAGACTTAAGAAGGGAAACGACAAATCTAACATAAAATTATATACAAATGAGCACCAGGTGATTTTACTATAGAAGTTCAGGAACTTTAAATGAGAAACCAACATACCTTAATTAGTTCAAGATCCTTAAAGAGCAGCATACAAAGAGCCCTGGCTGGCTGCTTTCCCAGGACTTCTCTAAGAGCTCATGGTATATAATGATTAAGTACTCTGGTAGCATTTGGCAAGTAGATGGGGCAGGGGGAGGGCAGAAAAATATTGCACTGTTGTCCATGTTACAGAAAGTCTTTAATCCAAATAAAAGTTCATCAGACTGGACTTTTTCTTCTAGAGGCTGAACAAACCCCATTCTAGAGACTTTCTACTTGTTACAGTGTCAGTCCATCTTGCTGAGGATCTTACTCGCTTTCTCTGACCTCTCTACCTTTCCCAGCATGTTGACTTTTCCCAAGGACTTCCTGACAACATGCCCAAAGTGTGTGAGATTTAGCTTCACCATCCTTCCTTTAGGAGTCGAAACCTGGCTACACTTCCTCCAAGATAAACTGTTAGTACTTTTAGCAAGTCCGTCAGATATTCAGTACTCTTCCTCAATACCACAGTTTTATGAGGGCAAGTCAGGAGATCATGAGGACGGGATAGGGTAGGGCAAGGTTCCAGGCTGTTTTTCTATAGGGCCACTAGATTCATAGTCAACTTGATGGTACATGAAATAGTACACAACAATAAAGACTTTACTACTTATGTGAAAGATGAACGCAATACAAAATGTGATGTGTTTTCTTAAAACAACTAATGCATTCAACTCTGAAAGTCTAGGCAGATAAATTATAATGAATCATGCACTTATTCCCCCATTTTATTATTTTTTTTTATTATTTTGTGTGTGTGTACCATCAAATCAGATCTGACTGGTACAGGGGGCAGATTGTCCCTCCTTCTCCAGCAGAGCATCTGGTGGATTTGAACCGTGTACCTCTGGGATTGCAGTGCAGCTTCTTGCTAGGCCACCAGAGCTCTCTTGAACCATGTACTTTAAAAAATGTCTTAAAAACGGAAAAGAAATAATCAAAATGGTTAAAAATTACTTAATTTAAGTAAGATTGCTAGGAACATGCCTTTGTTCTAGAAGTGGCTGGCATTTTAGTGTCCTATGTTCTTACTGCTTTTGCAACTACAATCTTTCAGGAAAAGATGTGAGAATCCAGACAAAATGACTCTCGATTCACACCACACGTCATGGTGTCTTGGCGTGTTAGCGGGATTGTGTTCCAAACAGCAGTGACTTTTAGTCACGTGCACTGGTTGAGATTGATTGCCGAATTTGGGGAAAGGAAAGCATTTCCCTCTGGGGTGTACTGGCAATTATTTTTCAGTTGTTTTTGCCCTGCCCTGGAGCATGAAGCCAATATCATTTTTAGGATCAGGTGAGGTTATCCAGCATGATCAATTTCCTGTGATTGTCTGCTGTTGTAACTGGGGGGAGGGGAAAGCCGTTCTCCTGGATCACTTTGGCACTAAAAGCTGTCATTTGGAAATTGACCAGGGCATAAAACCCTGAGCCTCTAATGACAACCACTGAAAGATCAAGGGATGAATGAAGTGATGGAGGGAGTGAGCATGGTACAAAGTGGGTTACCCCTCACTTGTGCCTTTGCTGTTCCCTCTAATGAGGTTCTCTGCTGGGTAACTGGTGTCAAGTCATAATGCATCATGTCTCTAGAGTGTTCTGTCAGGGGCTGAAGAGTAATGTGACATGACAGAGACAGTTGGAGATAATGAGTCAAACTCTTCCTGCTGCTGAACATTGCCCAGCAGGAACTGCAGGTGCTAAAGAAGGCAGCTTGTTCGCCTTTTAGTGGGGTAAATCTTTTCTATGACCACACTTTGACAGCCTCTTGGGTTTGTTGAGAACTGGGCCAAATCCAATGGGTGATATTTTTCTCTCACTAATATAAAGAGTTCTTTATCTGCCATGTCGCTTTTCACTCTTTTAGTTCTCCATACATTTCTTGTGGGGGGCGGGGAATCTGCTGTCAAAGAATTCCTTAAAGTACTAAAGAACATGGGTATAACTTTAAAGACTAAGGTACACAGTATCTAAGTCATAGTATTTTCAGGTGCCTCCTATGCATTTGAATGTTGGACAATGAACAATGAAGACCTAAGAAGAATCCATGCCTTTGAACTGTGGTGTTGGCAAAGAGTATTAAACATCCTGTAGAATTCCAACAAACAAATCTGTGTTGGAGGAAATGCAACCAGAATGCTCTTTGGAGGCAAAGACGGTAAAACTTCATGTCAGAGTTTGGGCATGTTGTGAGGAGGAGTTAGTCCTTGGAAAATTATATTATGCTGGGAAAGGTGGAGGATGACGTCAGCAAAGAAAGGAAGACCCTCAACTAGGTGGATTGACATGGTGACTGTAGCAATGAGCTTGAACATGGTGGTGATTAAGGTAAGGTAAAGTAAAGAAAAGGTGATTAAGGTAAAGTAAGCGTGACACAGGAGGAGGCAAGTTTCTGATTTATTGTTCATAGGGTCGATATGAGTCACAGTCAACTTGACAGCACCTAGCAACTGTATTTCTGCATATTGGGACTTCTCTTTGACCTATTTAGTACAAGGTAATATGTATTTGTTGGCCTTCCAGTTGTTACTCTTGCTTCTAAACTCAGTCCATTTTCTCGACAGACAGCCAGAGTAATCATAAAAGAGGTAAATAAGAGTGCATTGGTCCTCTGCTTAAAACTAAAAAGTCTCCCAAAGTCTTCCCATCACAGATGAGATCCTACCTTCCTCTGGGTCTCCTCAACATTCTAACATATGTCATACTACTTCTGTTGATAGATGCCCTCCAGCCTGACTTGCTTCCTTCTCTTCCTTTAATCTACTCACCTCTTTGCAGCCTCAGTGTAGGGTCCATGGAGGCCCAAATGAGTGTTTCAAAGAGGTTGTCATAGTTACCTAGTGTTGCTATGACAGAAATACCACAAATGCATGGCTTTAACAAAGAGGAATTTATTTTTTTTATAGTTTAGGGGCCTAGAAGTCTGAATTCAGAGCACTGGCTCTAGAGGAAGGCCAATCTGTCTGTAGGCTCTGGGATAAGGTCCTTGTTTCTTCATAACTTCTGCAGACCCAGTGTTGAACATTTACATGTGTCTTGGCGTAGTCTTTCCATGAATCTGGACAATCTAGAGTCCAAGGGACAAGCTTTGTTTGTGACTTTACTTTCTTGATAATAGAAAGTATTACTCTATCCTCTCTTCAATTCATCTCTTACCTGATAAAAGGTGGCTCCATTCACATTCCAGGGACACGCTTCTATATCAGATCAGATCAGAACAAGATCATCAGATCAGAACAAGAGTTTTACCTTCCACCCTAGTTCCTTATACATTTAATTGGTTAATCACATAAGGATGATTACATCACTATATACCTTGTAAATTATGTCATTATATAACTTCCAAACCACTGAGAATCATGGTCTTATCAGGTTGACACAATTTTTTTAGGGTCACAATTAAATCCATAAGGAAGTTTGATCAACTTTGTTGAGAACTGTTGCATTTGAGTTCATTGGCTAAGAGGATTGAGATGGAAGTAATCCCTGACAATGACAATTCCCACAATAGTTAGGAGTGGAGAGAAAACATGAAGGGAAGGAGAAGCGGTAGCCACCGGAGGCAACTTTTTTTTGAGTTTTGCTCTGAAAGAGAGCAAAGGGGGAAAAACATTGAAGGGGGTGTATGATAAAAAGCACATGTTGTTGTCATGTGCCATCGAGTCGTTTCCGACTCATAGTGACCCTATGCACAACAGCTCTAAACCCTGCTCTATCCTGTGCCAACAGCACCGCCTCTGACACACCCATCCCGAATACCCCAGTCACCGAATCAATCCATCTCATAGAGGGTCTTCCCCTCCTGTGCTGTCCCTCCACCCTCCCAAGCATGATGTCCCTCTCCA
>NW_006399905.1:3628988-3653115 GCF_000299155.1 Elephantulus edwardii | reverse complement strand
TTTCTTCTTCTTTGGCTCTGGTTGTTGGTGCATATATCTGAATGATAGTGGTATTTACTGGACTTCCTTGTAAGCGTATGGATATGATCCTGTCAAAAAAAAGCACATACTGTTATTTAACTTTTTATAGATGACATAATAAATAATAGAGCATGTCTATACATTGATAGGCTGTTTTAGTGGAGGGTCTTAACAATGAAGGACGATGGTGGTTCTTCTATGTCAAAGTTCTCCAGAGAAAAGAAATGATGAGATCCAAAATAGGAGTCATCCAATAGTGGGTATAGAGGATTGACAGAAGCGTGGGCCGGATGATCGAATAGTTTAAACATGACAAAGTAATGAAATACCCTTCTGATGGTTATTATTTTTCCAATGAAGAAGGAAGCAGGGTCAGTAACTATAGGGACTAGGAAAGGATTGCTGACAATTTGAACAGAAAAAATTGTGAGTCTGTCTTTCTGGAAGGCAGGAGCATGAACTTTATAAATAGTGGATTGGAACAAGGCTTCACCGTAGACTGAGTGCCTATTGAAGATTCAGGTCATGAATTTAAAGTGGGAAAAGAAATACATATTTTCCCAGTGACTTTTAGCCTCTGCATACCATCCTCAAGAAACTTTTTCAGGTTTGAAGGAATGTCTAGCCTGGTGGCAAAAGCATGGATATGGAATTGAGAGCTGGGTTTGAATTTCTACTTTGTTTATCAGTAGTTATTTTTTTTTGTGGGGGCAGGGAATTATGTAATCCTTTTTCAACTTTGTTGTTGAGTACTGTTGAGTCAATATTGACCCATGGTTGACCCTCCAGTGAATTTTCAGAGGCAATGAATCACAAAGGAAGAGATTGTCCATCCTCTTGCGGAGCAAATGGTAGATTCAAGCTGTGTGCATTTGAGATTGCAGTGAAGATTCTTACACTAGGCCACCAGAGTTCTCCTTTTAACATTATATAAGAAATAAAAATAGTATCTACCTCACAAGATTATTATGAGGAAAACCAGGATCATATTATCCAGAAAATATCTATCTGTGTTTCATTGACTGTGCAAAAGCATTTAACTGTGTAACCAGACTGTTCCTTGGAGGCAAGGATTCTGAAGTCTGACATACTTTGAGCATGTTGCAAGGAGGGACCAGTCCTTGGAGAGGGACATCATGCTTGAAGGGTGGAGGGACAGCGCTGAAGAGGAAGACCCTCAATGAGCTGGATTGATTCAGTGATTGTGGAAATGGGAGTGGGTGTGTCAGAGACAGTGACACTGGCACAGGATAGAGCAGGGTTTAGGGCTCTTGTACGTAGGGTCGCTATGAGTCTCAAGTGACTCTATGGCACATGACAACAAAACAACAACAACAACAACAACATACGATCTGTAGTAAGTACTGACCAATGATAGCAACCATTATAATTTCCCTTCAAGGTGACTGAAGTTAGCACTTAGAAACATGCTCCTCCAATTTCATATGACAGTGATTGTGAGGATAGCGTAGGAATGGGCAATGTTTTGTTCTGTTGTACATAAGCTATCAACTCAACTGACCCTGAAAAACAACTGCCACTGAAAACAATTACAGTAAAACCTGCAAAAGCCAGAAGAACCTGAATAAGATGGAAACCTGTCAGAGAAGGGATATTCAACTATTTTCTACTAACAAGGAATGATAGCAAAGGAGTAAGACTGTACTCTGCTAAAGATGGAAGACTGGAGAGATTCGCTCATTGTATCTGGCTCTCAGAGGACTAACACTACATCTAAGTGACTTTCTTTTGAATTACCCTGTACTTTGGCCTTCCTTATATACATTCAGTATGATTCTCCTCCCACAGATGAAAGAATTGTGTGCTGTCAAGTTGGCATTGACCCATAGTTGAACCTCCAGCAGGTTTTCAGAGGCAGTAAATGGCACAAGAAGAGATTGTCCATCTTTCTCTCTGTGAAACACTGGTGGCTTCAAACCATTTACATTTGGGTTAGCAGTGCAGCCCTTGCCATTAATGGTTGTGGTTAGGTGCTGTTGAGTATGACTCACAGTGACCCTGTAACCCTGAAACCTTCCCTACCCTGTGCCATCTTTATCATCTCTGAGCCACTAGAGTCAATCCAGCCCATTGAGTATCTTTCTTTCCTTCACTGACTTGCCATCTTTCAGTGGAGGGAAACCCTACAACAGCCCATTCCAGTGGAAGAGAATGGACTATATTAACTGGCAAAAGATGAACAGAGAGAAACATTCTTAAATGGTAAGAAAAGTTAGTATGACGCTAGTAATTTATTCTGAAGCTTTTACAACCATATATAAACTAGACTTCTTATCATGACATCGCACATACCTATCATTCAATTTCAAAAGCTGCTTCCCCTATTTCTGTATTTGTAAGCAAATTATAGGTAATATAATTTTGCTTTAAGACATTTTGAATGATTTCCTAAAAGTTGAAGACTTATTTTTGGAGGATGGTGAGTTAAAAGGTTATAATTCAGATTAATAACAGAATACAGTCAAGATAGCTCCCAAATGTGCACACAGGCATCTCAGCCTCCAGCCGTATGGCTGTAAATGTTCCCAAGTTCTCAGTCCTGACAATATTGTCTTCCCACCTCCCTAATTGTCTAACAGAATTCTCAGTGCTGCCAATATTGCTTTCCTCTGCAATAGTCCAATAGAGTTCTCAGTCCACCCAATATTGACTCCCACCCCCTCATGTCCCTTCTCACATCAAGTCCCCATTTCAGCTATTGCTGTTATGTCTGTTGGGGGAGGTCTCTCTTCTCTGGCTGGATGAAGAATTCTAACAAAAGATGAAAACTTTTATTAGAAATTCAACAATAATATTGTTATCACACCTCTGAAATCCAAAAATGATTCCTTAATATTATAAAACATTCAGTCAATGTTTACATTTTCCACTGGTGGCCTCATGGTAAGAAGCTGTACTGCAACCCACCTCCTAACCCCTCAAATGTGATTTTAATCCACTAGTTGCTTCACAGAAAAAGGATGGAAAAAATCGCCTCCCATGTTACTTACTGCCTCTGAAAACCGGCTGGAGGGTCAGCTATGAGACAATTCCTATTTGACAGCACGCAAAAATGGCAATGATTTTTATGGCCCCTCTATCTCCTTTTTGTTCTGGTTTTGTGTTATTCCATTCAAAACAAATTTAGGACCATTGTTGTTGTTAGATGCCATCAAATTTATTGTCACTTTTAGTGGCCCTGTGTACACCAGCACTAAACTTAGCCCATCGGCTGATTTTGTTTAAATGTGGCTGTCACTGAGCACTGTAACTACTGTCATTTGCTTTACAGAATATCCCAACAGGTTAAGGAAATAGTAGACACAAAAGAAGAGCAACAAGTTTTAGGGAACAATCTGTTTCTGATCTTAATTGATTCCATTGCTAAGGTTATTTAAAAATATCAGATCGTCCTGTCAATTTTTATCAGTGTTGGTGATATAGTCAGCCTCTGTCAGCTGTATGACTTGAATGAGTAATTTCACAGACATTTAGAAGCTTGAGGAAAGAAATTTATGGAAAAAAAGACATAGGCCAATTTTTAGTTCAATGTGGTTTCCATTCTTTTATTTCTTTTCTATTGGCTGTTAAGATCCCAAACTGCAGGTCTATCCTCGTCCTTGTCTTTAGTATTAGTATTTCTTTAAGCTAGGAGAACCTAATGCACTGAGTTAGCATGAGAGAACCTGGCACAGCACTTCTGCATTATGTTCAACATCCACTGAAGGTGAATTTGAGCATCTTATTAGTGTCAGGCCTATAGCTTGAGATCAGATAGGTTGGCCCCATTGAAGAGTGTCATAGAGTCTGTAAGAAACAGAGCTAAATATCTCTCTCTGTATAGATTTTGGGCGTGCCAACTCCCCACAACCACTGAATTTAATTCTTTGAAATAAATTTCTGACGCTTTCACTTCCAGGGATTAGCTCACACAACTGTGAGGGTGGACAAGTTCAAAATCCATTTGTCCATTATCAAGCTGAAAACTTCTGCAGCCTTGTATTCCAAGACGCATGGGTCAAGTAGTGCGAAACGTGTAAAAAGAATAGAGAGTGAGGTAGAGAGAAAGATGTAGAGAGATTGATAGATAAAGACACAGAGATAAATTTCTGCCAAAATGTCTCTTTAAACCTTGAAGACAGAAAATCCCCTCTCAAAGGACTGATTAATTACATTGTGGAAGGTGACCACATTAGATTACATTGTGGAACAATAACTAGTATTTGATCAAACCACTGTCCCACCAAGTTGACATATAAAACCAACCCTCACAAATAGTGTGGGATAAGTACACACAGTCAGTAAAGTGAGAAGACAAAGTAGCTGTCAAATACCTCTCCTCCTTAAACTCAGTTTTCTTTCTGATACTGTAGTTGCTAGGTGCCATCAGGTAACAACTCCTGGCTCATTGTCATCCCATATAGAACAAAACAATGCCTGACCTGTGTCACCTGATGAACAGTTGTGGAATGGATTGTTGTGATGACTAGAATTTTCATTGGCTAACATTTTGGAAGTTGATGGCCAGACCTTTCTTTGAGGTTTAACGTGGTCTGGAAACTCTGCTCAAATCTATTTAGCATCATACCAATTT
The DNA here is from genome assembly GCF_000299155.1 of Elephantulus edwardii. Lineage (NCBI taxonomy): Eukaryota > Metazoa > Chordata > Mammalia > Macroscelidea > Macroscelididae > Elephantulus > Elephantulus edwardii. Next base: position 3,648,500 of record NW_006399905.1, on the reverse strand, counting down.
GCAGACCTCCACAGGCAGATGGGTGGCAACAAGACATGAGGTTTATTTGCCAGGAATGAAATCCAAGCCTCCCACCTAGAAAGCAGGAGTCCTATCACTCAACTATCATCGCCCCTATTCCTTTGACATAGATATTAGCAATTTCTGAATGGCAATTATGGAATTTGCAGTGCTTGAGATGAAACAAGTTTAATATAGATGGTTTAGCTTTTTACCACTTATTGGCATTGTGACTTTAAGCAACTTACTTATAAACTTTCAGTGCCCAAGAGTTCTAATCTGTAGAATGAATAACAGTATATATTTCATCAGATTGTAGTGGAAAATAAAAAGGAAATAAACCCTATCAGGTGCTCAGAGTAGTGGCTGGCACAAGGGAAAAGCTCAACAATCTTAGCTATGATTGTTCTCACCATCATTATTAGTTAAATGACCCTAGTAGCATTGTGTATAATGAGTCTGGCTTCTAATTGAAAGGTTGATAGTTCAAATCCACCAGCCTGTGTGAGGGAGAAAGATAGGCAATCTCCTTCTGTAAAGATCTGCAGTCTCTTGAAACAGATGAGAGAGAGAGAGAGAGAGAGCTGTTTAAAAGATATGTATGATTAGGTATTATTGTCATGACATGAGTCCAGAACGAAGGTTGCATAGTGGAGTGGACTTGGGGAGAGGGATTGTGTAACAATGAAGGAATTTTTCTTTTACTTTTCAAAGAGAAGAACAAACTAGAGGGGAGGGGTGGTCAGGGAGAAAAGTGCAACAATGAATGAATGGAAATCCAAAATCTCTGTAAATTTTCATTGAAATTAATAATAATAAAAAAATTAAAAATTTTATAAAGATATGCAGTCTCAGAAACTCATTGGAAGGTCACTATGAGCCTAACTCATTGCAATGGTAATGGGTTTTAGCAGTGCGGGAAGACAAAGTAAAATATTACAATGAAATGTGCAAGGAGTTGGAGTCAGAAAACCAAAGGGTCGAACTCGCTCAGCATTTCTTAACCTCAAGGAACTGAAGAACAAATTCAAACCTAGAGTTGCTATAATCAAGGATGCTTTAGGCAGAATAATAAATTATCCAGGAAGTATTAAAAGAAGATGGAAAGAATACTGAGTCATTGTATCGAAAGGAATTAGCAGACACAGAAGAATTTCATGAAACAACATATGAGCAAGAGCCTATGGTGATGAGGGAAGAAGTTCAAGCTGCTTTGAAAGAAATAGCAAAAAATATGGCCCCAGGAATAGATGGTATACCAATTGACATATTTCAGCTCACAGATGCTGCCCTGGACATGCTCACCAAGTTGTGCCAAGAAATCTGGAGAACAACCACTTGGCCAACTGACTGGAAGAGATCTATATTTGTTCCCATTCCAGAGAAAGGTGACCGACGGAGTGTTGAAACTATAGAACAATATCATTGATTTCACATGCAAGCAAGATTCTACTGAAGACTATCCAAAAATGACTGGAACAGCACATCAACAGAGAACTGCCAGAAGTCCAGGCTGGGTTTAGAAGGGGTTGTGGTACTAGGGATATTGTAGCCAGTATTAGATGGATATTGGCTGAAAGTAGGGAGTACCAGCGGAATGTCTATCTGTGTTTCATTTACTATGCAAAGACATTTGACTGTGTGGATCATAACAAACTGTGGCTGACTCTGAGAAGAATGGGAATCCCAGAACACTTGATCATGCTAATGCGAAACTTATACTTGAACCAAGAGGCAGTCGTTAGAACAGAGCAATGAAACACTGCATGGTCAAAATTGTGAAGGACGTATGCCAGGGACGTGTCCTGTCTCCATACCTTTTCAACCTGTATGCAGAACAGATTATCCGGGAGGCTGGGCTCTATGAGGAGAAATGTGGCATCAGGATTGGTGGAAGATCCATAAACAATCTGCGTTATGCAGATGACACAACCCTGCTTGCTGAAACTGAAGAGGACCTGAAGCGCGTGCTGCTGAGGGTCAGGGACTGCATGCAGCCTTCAATATGGATTGAGCCTCAATGTCAAGAAGACAAAGATTCTCACCACTGGACCAATTGGCAGCATCAGGATGGATGGTGAAGAGATTGAGAGTGTAAACAGCTTTAGTTTGCTTGGCTCCACAATCAATACTCTTGGCACCAGCAGCCAGGAAATTAAAAGACGTATTGCCATGGGAAAGTCTGCTGTTAAGGACCTCTCTAAAGTACTCAGGAGCAATGGCGTGTCTCTGGAGACAAAGGTGCGTCTGGTACAGGCCATGGTCTTTGCAATCACTTGTTATGCATCAGAGAGCTTGACAATGACCAAGGATAGAAGGAGAATTGATGCTTTTGAGCTTTGGTGTTGGAGAAGAGTGCTGAAGGTGCCATGGACTGCTAAGAGAAGGAACAGATTCATCCTGGAGAGGGTTAAACCGGGCTGCTCCTTGGAGGCAAGGATTCTGAGGCTTCGTCTGACATACTTTGGTCACGTTGTAAGGAAAGACCGACCGGTCCTTGGAGAGGGACATCATGCTTGGGAGGGTGGAGGGCAGACGCAGGAGGGGAAGGCCCTCTGGGAGATGGATTGATTCGGTGACTGGGGCAATCGGGATGAGTGTGTTGGAGGCAGTGAGATTGGCACAGGACAGAGCAGAATTTAGAGCTGTTGTACATAGAGAGTCACTATGAGTCGCAAGCGACTCGATGGCACATAACAACAACGACAACAACAACGTGGCATTCATTCAAAACAGCTGATTGTTGTAAAATAGAAGCTTTTGGAGAACACAAAATGTTACTGCTGTCAGATGTTGCTGGTTCTAAAGTAAAGCAAGAACTAATATTTGAGCATTCTGGGGAAGTTTTCTCACTCATCTGAGTGAATGATTGGAAAGGACCACCTCTGTCTTCTGGCTACTGTGATGGGTCATTGTGAAGCCTGGAATTGCTGTTGTCCTTACGCCCACATGAAACAAACTTGAGTTGATGTTGGCTGACCAGTGAGAGGCACAGTGGCCAGCTAGAGGAATCTAGACGTGTTCTAAATGTTGGCTTTGAGTTGTTCGATGAAACAGACCCTGATATTTACCTTTTTGCTGGACTTACCAACATATTGTTTTGTTTATTTAAAACAATGTCTTAACATCTAATGACTGAAATGTCATTCCTCTGAGAACTAGTTTAGTTCTTGTTTAGGTTTGAGGGATTTAACATTGGTCTAGCAGCATTACATGTTGGGCTGATAATCAAAAGGTCAAAGGTTTGAATCTATCAGCTTCTCCATAAGTAAAAGATGAAGTAGTCTCCTCTCATAAGATTTATACCCTTAGAAACTGAATAAAGGGCCATCCTCTTAAGCTGCATTTTTTTAAGAGAAGCAAAATCAATGGGAAAAATTATGTAGAGAAAAACAGAGAGACAGAAAGACATATTTTAAGTAAATTGCTCATGTGTGTGTAGAGTTGCTAAGTCAGCACCAACTCATAGCTACCTCCTAGAGGCAGTTTAATCACACAGGAGAAAATTGGCCATCCTCATATGGAGCAGTTGGTGGAACCGCATGCCTGTGGATTGCCATGTAGCTTCTTACCACTAGGCCACTAGAGCTCTGGCAAAAAAGCCACAGGTAGAGGGCAACCAGATTTGAACTGTCGATCCCTTGATCTGTAGTCTAATGCTTTACCACTGCTCTAGGCATCAGCAAAACCTCACCAGCTTTGGCGAAGAGCCCCTACGTAGATCCAATGAAGACTGCATTCCTGGGGAGACTTCCCTTAGATTGTATCAGGCTGATAATATAATTACATAACTCCTGCCTCGTCAACATCATATAGGTTAGCATTTATAACAAATACACATTATATTGGGAGTTATGGACAGGCCAACACATGATGTTAACCATTATAATCACTGTAAGTCAGAACTAACTTGATAGTCATGGATTGAGTTTGACTTGCTGTTGTAGTTAAGTGCCTTCAAGTTGAGTACGACCCATAGTAACACTGTGAACAACAGATCTGAATCCTGCTCTATCCACTAGAGCCCATTGCCGCAGTCACTGTGTCAATCCATATGGTTGATGGTTCTTCTCTTTTTTGCTGAATCTCCACTTTTCTAGGCATGATGCCTCTCTCCAAGGAACAGCCACTCCAAGCAACTTGCCCCAAAAATGTGAGATCACGCCTCACCATCTTTGCCTCCAAGGTGCAGTCTGGCTGCACTTTCTCCAAGATATGTGTTTGTTCTTTTGAGAGTCCATGGGATATTCAGTACTCTTCTCCCACACCACAGCTCAAAGGCATCAATTCTTCTGTCATCCCTGTTCATTGTCTAGTTCTCGGATGCATAGCAAATAATTGAAAAGATCATGGCCTGAATCAGGTACATCTTAGTCCTCAAACTGACATCATTGTTCCTCAATAATTTGCAAAAGTCCCTGACTGAAGACTTCCCCTGTGTCATATTTTTCCTGATCTCTCCTGACTGTTGGTTTGGTTTGATTTGGAATTCTTAATAAAGAGAAAGACGTAAAACAAAACCCACTGTCATAGAATCAATGATTACTCACAGCGAATCTCCATCAGGTTTCTGAGCGTGTAGTTCTTTGCAGGAGTAAGAGACTGCCTCTCTTTTCTCCTGAGGAGCAGCTGGTGTATTTGAACTCCTGAGACCTTTAGCTCTTTGGTTAGCAGTGTGATCAGAGTTCCTTTAGATAAACACCAGTCAGTCCTAACGCTAGGCAAAGAAGTGGATTTGCTTTTCCTGGACTCCAATTGTCTGAAGACTCTCAACCCAATTCTGACATCAGTAAATAGAGCAAATGATACAACATTCACCGAATGTCAATCTCCCTTCCATTCTATTCTAGCCTAAGGTCCAGAGTAACCCTTGAAAGGCGAGAATTGGGCTTAGTTGCCAGGACAATTTATAATGTAGATTGTGTTGCCTTTCTTTTTTTAAAATAAAAAACAAAACGAAAAAACCCTGGAAAGTTTGTTTATTTCCTTCATCAGCCTTGTTTATCAATAAGGAGACATCATTTCTGCATTTCTCAGTATTTCTATTTAGGGAGTCCCCATTAAAGGCACAAAGAAGTTTTAGTTAGCACATAGCTTGGAGTTTATGTGTTTGATTTCTTAAAAATAGACCTTAGCCTGAGGGTCTCAGAGTATGTAGACAAAATCCTTTAATTAAATTCAAACCAGCAGCTAAAATTTCCTGTTAAGAAACTGAAATATGGCCCATCCACCCCCACTCCCCATTCCCAATATGGAATGTGGCAAGAGTAGACGAAAAGGCCTGGTGCCATTTCTTCAAGGTCGACAAGCTGGCAGGCTGGTGACCCAGGAATGGGAAGGAGTTGCCAAGCCGGACTGGCCTCAAGTGGGTGGAGTGTTTGTTTATTCTATCAGCTTCTCTTTTAAAGGGCACTGGCCACCCTAGTTCTCAAACCCACTATGGAAAGTGAAAACATACAATAAAAAAAGAGATTTTTTTATTTTGACGCTATACTTGAAAGCTTCAACAGAATTCTTTTTTAAATTTGATTTCAATGAAACTTTACAGTAAATTTAGATTTTCATTCATTCATTGTTACACATTTTCCTTGCTTTCCTCCCTCCCCCTCCCCAGCTCATTGTCTTCCTTTCTTTTTTTAAATATTCGTTTATTGTTGCACAATTTCCTCCCTCCTCTCTTCCTCTACCCCTTCCCTAGTCCACTTTTCAAAGCACATCTTATTCTGGACTATTGTCATATAAATAATACCTAATCATATATTCCTTTTAAACAGCTCTTTCCTTCATCTGTTCCAAAGCAGTGTTCATTATCTATCCACTCTTTGCCTAGTTTCCCCCTAACCCCTCAGGTCAGTCCTGCTTTATAACAGGGGCATTATGCAGTGTTTGTTTGTTCTTTTGTGACTGAGATATTTTACTCAGTATAATGTCCCCCAGGATGGGCCATCTACTTCCTACATAAAAGGCTTATGAAAACCCTATGAATACTAACCAAAGAGGATAGTTATAGTAGTATGGTGGTAGAGCCCAATTTGGAAGTCAGTTGAAATGAGGAAAATCAATAGCAATCATCGTTTAACAATTGGTACATACTATGTTTGCAACTTGAATGTTGGAAAACTGGATATTGATAAAATGAAAGGGAACACATGAATATTGACATACTAGGCATTGGTGAGATGTGATAGACCAGCTTTGGCCACTTTGAATCAGATAATCATATACTATGCTGGGAATGAAAAACAGAAGAATGGTGTTGCATCAATAGTCAAAAAGTCAATTTCATGTCTTTACTGAAATACAACGTTGTGGGTGATAGGATAGGATCCATATGCATACAAGGAAGACCCATTAACATGACTATTATTATTCAAGTATATACTCCTATATCTAGTGCTAAAGAGGAAGAAATAGAGAATTTTTACCAAATTTTGCAGTCTGAAATGGAACATGCAATCAGTATGCATCAATGATAATTAGTGGTTGGAATTAAAAAGTAGGAAACAATGAAGAAGGAATAGTATTTGGAAAATATGTACTTGGTGATAGAAATGAGACTGTAAATAGAATGATTGAATTTTGTATTTATAATGATTTATTCATTGTAGATACTTTTTTTCTAAAAGACATAAAAGATGACTTTACATGTGGATTTCAACCAATGGGCTACATAGCAATCAGATTGATGGCATTTGTGGAAGAAATTGTTGGAGAAGCTCAATATTGGCAGTCAAAATGAGGCCAGGGGCCAACTGTAGGTTATATCATAAATTACTCATATGCAAGCTCAAATGAGGCAAAAGAAAATGAAAATAAGTCCACATGAACAAAGATATGAAGATATGTGCTTGAATCAGTTCCATCTGAATTTCACGATCGTATGCATACGTTTGAGACATTGAACACCAATGACAGAAGATCAGATGAGTTTTGGGATGATATCAAGGATGTCATCCATGAAGAAAGCAAAAGTTCATTACAAAAAAAAGAGGAGGAAGACAAAACCAAAATGTATGTCAGAAGAGACTCTAAAGATTGCACTGGAACATTGAGAAGCCAAATCTAAAAGAAAATGTCAAAGTAAAAGAGCTAAACAGATGATTTCAAAGGGCAGCTTGGGAGGACAAAGCAAAGTATTATTATGGAATGTGCAGGAAGCTGGAACTGGGGAATAAAAAGGGAAGAACTCTGAATTTGTCAAGCTGAAAGAATTGAAAAACAAATTTGAGCCTTGTGTTGCAATGCTGAGATATGCTATGGGAAATATATTCAATGACCCAGAAAGCATCAAGGGAAGATGGAGGGAATACACAGAGTCACTCTACCAGAAAGAATTGATTGATACTGAAAAATTTCAGAAGTATCATATGAACAGGAATCAATGGTAATAAAAGAGTAAGTGGAAGCTGCATTGAAGGCATTGGCAAAAAATAAGGCCTCAGCCATCGATGGATACTAATTTACTTGTTTCTATTAACAAATGCAGCCTTAGATGCAGTCACCAGTCTATGCCAGGAAATTTGGAGAATGGCTGTCTGGATTGGAAGAAGTCCATAGTTGTTCCTATTTCCAAGAAGGGTGATACAATTTAATGTGGAAATTATCAAACAATATCATTCATTGATATCACATGAAAGAAAATACTGCTGAAGTTCATTCAAAAACGGCTGAAACAGTACATACACAGGGAATTTCCAGAAGTTCAAGTAGGATTTAGAAGAGGTCATGGCACCAGGGATATCATTGCTGATGTCAGATGGATCCTGGCTGAAAGTAAGGAATACCAGAAGAATGTCTACTCGTGTGTTATTGACAATGCAAAGGTATTTGAATGTGTGTATCATGACAAGTTGTGGCTGACATTGAGGAGAATGGAAATCCCAGAGCACTTGATTGGGCTCATGAGGAACCTATACCTGGAGCAGGAGGCTGTTGTGCAAATGGAGCTGGGGAGCACTGTATGGTTTGTATTTGGGAAAGGAGTGCATCAGGGGTGTATTCTATCTCCATACCTGTTCAATCCATATACTGAGCAAATTATCTGAAAAGCTGGATCTATGAAGAGGAATGTGGCATTAGGATTGGAGGGAGACTCATCAGTAACCTGAGTTATTGAGACAACTTTAGTGAGGAGGATTTGAAGCACTTGTTGCAGAAGATCAAGGAATACACCCTTCAGTATGGATTGAGTCTCAATACCTAGAAAGCAAAGATTCTTATCACAGGACCAATAGGTAGTGTCATGATGGATGGATTGAAACTGTCAATAGCTTCATCTTGCTTGGATCCACAATTAACACCCTTGGTATGAAAAGTCAGGAAATAAGGAGACACATTGCAATGGGAAAATCTGCAGTTAGGGACCTTTCAAAAATATTGAGGAGTTAGTGATGTCAGTTTGAGAACTAAGGTGCATCTGATTCAGGCCATGGTCTTTCCAATTACTAGCTATGGATCTGAGATCTGGACAATGAGTAAGAATTAAAGGAAAAGAATTGATGTCTTTGAGCTGTGGTGTTGGAGAAGAGCACTGAACATCCCATAGATGGCAAAAAAAGAATAGATACGTTTTGGAGAGGGTGCAATTAGAGTGCTCTTTGGAGAGAAGAATGATGAGGCTTCATCTCACATATTTTGGACACATTATTAGGAGGTGCTATTCCTTGGACAGGGGCATGATGTTGGGAAGGGTAGAGGGTTGGCGAAGGAGAAGATGACACTCAACAAGGTAGATTGATTAGATGCTGCAATGGGCTCTTGTGTGTCAAGAACTGTGAGGATGGTGCAGGACGGGACTAAGTTTAAATCCTTTTTTCATAGGGTCTCTATGAGTCATACTTGACTCAATGACACCTAACAACAACAACAACAACAACGTCCCCTGGGGCCACCCCATGTTGTGTAATCTTTTGTTGTTGCTGTTGTGTAATGTTTTATGAGTTCCTTTTTTTCAGTGCTGCACAATATTCTGTTGTGTGAATATACCACAGTTTTTCTATCCATTCATTTGTTGATGGCCACTTGGGTTGCTCCCATCTCTTTGCTATTGTGAATAATACAGTAATAAACATAAGTGTGCATGCATCTGCTTGGATGATGGTTCTGATTTCTTTAGGGTATATCTAACTTTTTGAGAAAGCACCAGAACACCTTCCATAGTGATTGCACCATTTTACAATGCTCCCAGCAGTGAATAAGGGTTCCAATCTCTTCACAATCGCATCAGCATTTGTTGTTTTGCTGCTCTGCTCTGCTGAACTTTGTGATTGTTTCTGGGGTAAGATGATATCTCCTGGTTGTTTTGATTTACATTTCTCTGATAGGTAGGGATTTTGAGCATTTCTTCATGTGTGTATTTGCCATCTGAATGTCTTTGGTGAAATGTCTATTCAAATCCTGTGCCCATTTTGCAATTGGATTGTTTACCTTTTTCTTGTTGAGTTGCTGGAGTATTCTATAAATTTTATATATTAGTCCCTTATCAGATATATCATTGCCAAATATTATCCCCCCATCTGTAGGCTTCCTTTTTACCCTATTGGACAAGTTTTTTGATGTGCATAGTGATTGATTCTTAGAAGGTCCCATTCATCTGTTTTTTTCTCTCCTGGTTGTAGGAACAGAATTTGTTGGGTTAAAAAAAATACAACCTGAGCCAACAAAGGAATTGTGAGTGGTTGTCAAGTTGACTCCAACTTACAGAAAAATCTTGTCCTGCACTTATTGTTATGCTTGCAACAGTCACAATACTGTTGCTGTTCAACCACTATGCATTTTGAGTGCCTCCCGACTTAGAGAATTCATCGTCTAGCATTTTATCTCTTGTGATCCATGAAGCTTCAGCTAACTGGTCCATTTTGGAAGTAGTAATTTAGGCCTCTCTTTCTTGTCTGTCTGGAAGCTCTGATGAAGCCTGTCTAACATGGGTGAGCCTGTTGTTACTTGAAATACTGGTAACGTAGGTTCCAGAACCACAACAGCAGGCAAGCCACCGCAGCATGACAAACTGACAGATGAGTGGCGGCAGTCGATGAAGAGAGACTGGTAATCGTTAATGTAGTTTTTAAAAAGTTCTTGAACTTTATTATTTTTTTTTACACTTGTTTACCTACAAAGTTTGTATACATTGCCCCTCACACAGGATCCCCCACACCTCCCCAACTCACCTCTTTACCCCTCAAATCAAGCAATCCTATGATTACCCCCCACCTATTCCCACCACTCTGCTCCCCCCTAATACATGTTTTGCTAGTTATCTATTTCTTTTTTTTTCTTTATTTTCTTTATTTTATTTTTTTTAGTTATCTATTTCTACAATAATAATCTTATACAGTGTTTGTCATTATGGGACTGAATTAGTTCATATAGCATAATACTCTCCAGTCTCTCCCAAGTTTGGTTGTAATTTACAATCAAAGTCATTGTTCCTGTGTGCTGTGTAGTATTCTATCATGTGAATGTACCATAATTTCTCAATCTATTCGATTGTAGTTGGACATTTGGACTGTTTCCATGTTCTTGTGATGGTGAATAATGCTACTATGAACATTGGTGTATCATTAATATTTTAATTGTAACTAAATCAACAGTTTCCTCGAAACAATGAAAGACCTCTCCACTATGGTCAAGTCGATTTCAGTTCATAGCTACTCTCCTTCAGGTCTGAGAATCTGTGAGTCTTTGCAGGAGGAGACTTCCCATCTTCTTCCTGCAGAGTGTCTCGAAGAGTCAAACTGCTGAACTTAGAGTTTTGAAGGAAAACCAAAAGGAATTTTGAAGCATAGGCCCCTGTGATGAAAGACAGACCTGAGTAGGGCATTACTCTGGATAGACATCATGGATCATGAGGATGACCCCTGAAAGTTGGGAAAGGGCTGCTAACACTCTCAAACAAATCTCTAACTTCACTTGCAAGCTTGGTCTATCATAGAATGGAAGTCTCTTGTGGAGAAACTTAGTGCCAGTCTGTAATTCATACTTATCATTAAAATTGTCAAAAATGAGAATGTTTAACAATCCTATAGTCCATTTTGGAAGGAGGAGTGGCATCCACTTCCATAATAGCTTGCCTCCAGAAACTCTATGAACCTGGAGAGAGGATGAAAGGCACCCAAGTGTCGAGGACTTTCCTTCATAGGGTCGCTATGAGTTGCCTGCAACTCGACGACACTTAACAACAACAACAACAACAACATCATTGGGATGTCCCTGGGGGCAGCCGTTAGGAAGTCATGCTGCTACCCTAAATCCACCAGCCAATCTGCAGGAGAAAGATGGGTAGGCTCTTATGCCATTTACAGCTTCTGAAAACTGGCCTGGGAGCTTGGAATTGGTTCCAATAGGATGGCAACAAGTTGAGTTCAAATTTGTGTATAGAAAGTTGTGCTGATAATCTAAAGTTTAGGTCATTCTGGCAGTTCAAAAGCACCAGGATCCCTGTAGGAGAAAGATGGGTAATCTCCTCTTGGTGACATTATACAGCCTTAGAAATTCAGTGGAGTGTCAGCTATGAGTCGGTTCTGAATTTACACATAGAGCAGAATAGAATCCTGGTGCAGAGTGGAGGCTGCGGTCTTTGTGGCTGGGCAGTGTTCACCTCCGAGAATCACCACCCTTGCTCAAGCAGTGTGTATTAACAGCAGGTGGGGATGAGTATTCAAATTTCTAATAAGGTCTCTGCTGGTGCTGATGCTGCAACCATACTTCGAGGACCGCTGCAGTGTCTTTAAGCACAGGATATTGCCCAGGAAGGAAAAAGTATTAATGTTAGAAAAGAGGTTACAAACTTGCACTGAGTTGGAAAACATATGTTCAGCCATCAGCCAGCATCAAAATAATATAGGAAACACTATATGCGCTTGGCACCGTGTGAAGCAAATTAATTACATACAGGAGTCGACTGCCTAAGGCAAGCTTTGTTGATAGTAGAAGATATGGTAGGGGGAAAACATATGCAATATAGCGAATATAGCCAGATTATCAAACTTTTAAACCTTCTTTGGCTCTGTCTGTAATGATTAATATTGTGGTTATGTACTATCTAGTTAGAAAGACTCACAGCTGACGCTCCAGCAGGATTTTGGAGGCTGTAAATCACAAAGGAGATTGCCCATCTTTCTCCCTTAAACCAGCTAGAGGAGTCGAACCACTTGCAGTCAGGTTGGCAACACAGCTCCTTACTACCAAGTCAACAGAGTTTCCAAATAATGAATGGTTGGTCACCTTCTGTATACTATAAGACTTCCATGCAGACTTATTATGAAAGTAATTACCTTATCTAATGGCTGGTTATTTACTTCTGTCTTCTTAAACTGTGAGTGACTTGAAGGAAGGATGGTGTTGAAACTGTATTTGTATCCACAGGGCCCCACACATAGTAGGTGCTCATTGTAATGAATGGAAGCCCAGGACCTCTATGGCTTTGCCCAGAGCTCGAGGACCGTGAGAACGCATCAGCAGAGGAATCTCCTGGCACCGCCAGAAGCCACCCTCCGCAGATGTCAGACTTCTTTGAAGTCTCCTTTTCATTTTAAAAATTAATGTAGATTTTGCATTCTACTCCATATTACATCCGTGTTTGTTTTAATGCAAAAATAATGCTTAAAATCACTTAAGTCAATGACTTAATAATTCCTCCGGCCTCATTCTAGCCATATTCAGTTTGGGGGAAATGCCACGATTATCTTTGAATATGTCTACCGGTTGGCACCCACTAAAAGACTGAGGACTAGGGGAATATGATGGAGTGGAGGAGGCTTAGTGGTGAGATGGGAACATGGAAGTGTGCGGCTGGATATTTTCCAGGAGGTGATTCTTTAAGGGGATGGAGAGGGGAGTAGAAGAAAACAGAAGGAATTAGGAACTGTACATTTAGACAGAGCTGATGGTGTGTTTTAGCATGATTTAAACATGACAGGTGGAACTTGCATGCTTCCCCGCCCCCCCACCCCCGCCTTTTAGTGTGAGGAGAAATAAAAGGAGGCAGAGAAGTATAAGCACACACACACACACACACACACACACACACACACACACACACACACATTGCCTTTAACTCAGAACTGACTCATAGTTGACCCTCCATAGGGTTTCTGAGCCTGTAATTCACACAGGAGGAAATTGCCCATTTTTCTTCCCTGAAGCTGCTGGTGGATTTGAACCCAGAAAGGTGCAACCAAATTAGAAGTGCGACTCCATATGGACTAGGCTGCCAGAGTTTTTTAAGCAAAGGTGAGGAGGGGACACAGAGGAATACTGTTTATGAGGGTCCTTGAGAGGCTCTGAAGAGCTGTTATTTCCACTGTAGAATCTTTGTAGACTACTAAGGCTGAATTTCTTGAAGGAGCTACACCTTCAGTTAGTTGTTCAATTGCCAGGACAATGGGAAATAACAATGGAGAAAAGAGCCTGTAGCAGTGACACTGAGAATCTACAGGACAAGAAAGTTGTATCCATAGAGGCACAAGGTAAGAAGGGACGGGAGTTAAGCTGGACGATCGCAGGTGACAGAATAATGCCATGCCTGCACCACATCCCTGGGACCCCGGTGCTGCTTGTGACACTCAAGTAGTTGACCCTAGACAATTTATACCTGCACTCTCCAATATTTGCTGGTGGACTTGTTGATTCCTGCCCACACTCTTGACAATTAGCACAATCTGGCTTCTACTTCTGTCCATGAGACATCTACAGGCTGAAATGAATGCATGACTTTGATTCTAACTGCTCTGCTTCTGAAAATGAAAGGTTGACATTTACACACCAGTTTATAATCAGCTATTTTGGTAATAACTGGGACAGTTCCTTAAAAAAGACTTTAGGAGTATACTTGGGGTGGGAGTGGGGAGGGGCGGGGGGGGGTATTGTGTACCAATGAAGGAGTTTTCCTTTTGCTTTTCAAGGAGAGGAGTGAACTGGGGGTGGGGGTGAGTGGGTGGGGAGAAAAGTGCAACAATGAATGAATGGAATTCCAAAATCTCTGTAGATGTTCATTGAAATGAATAATAATAAAAATGTAATAAAGGAAAAAAAAGATTTTTCAAACACAGCATCAATGTTGCAACTAAAAAAAAAGACTTTAAAAAATAATAGCCTCTCAAGAAGGCAGTCAGAACCGCTCATTTTTGCTGTGAAAACTAGGCACCAGGCATGTGATTGTACCTATCTCCAAGTTTTACTTTGGACACGTGGACAGGAGAGACTGGTCCTTGGAGAAGAGACATCATTCTTGGAAAGGTGAAGCGACAGCGCAGGAAAGGAAGAACCTGGGTTAGATGGATTGATACAGTGACTGGGGCAATGAGGATTAGTGTGTTGGAATTAGTGATTCTGGCTCAGGATAGGACAGGATTCAGAGCTGCTGTTACATAGGGTCACTGTGGGTCTCAGGTGACTCGATGGCACATAACAACAACAATGATAATAGTTTTAGATGACTTCTTAAATTGTATCACTTCACTCCATTAGGATGGTCATGGAAATTAACTGAGACCCCAGTTTCAGAATTCAAAGGAAATCAGTTCTGGAAGAAACCCCCAAAAGTGGAAGAATAAAGAGGAAACTGAAATTTGAGGCCTGACATCTTCCACTTCTGCAGGCAGACGCTGCCTAGGCTGTAAACTGCGATTCTGACACTGCTTTGTGGCAAGAGCTGGTTAGACCTTAAAAGTTTTTTATGGGTCAGAACACTTTTTGGCTCTCTCTGCAAAGCTGCCCTAAGGAATTGTCTTTTTTTAAAGCCTTAACTGTTCCTTCCAAAGCTTACTTTTCACTAATAGTGGGTAACCAACGAGGTTTTGTCCAAATCCATTGCATAATCCCCCCAGGAAATGCGGCCACAGTGTCCGCTTGACGAAATGGAAACCTTGGCACAGTGACCTTTCTCCCAGTTATCCTAGGACATACTTTATGCTTCACTGGGCAAACCTCCCTCCTTCCAGACTGAATTCAGTTCTAAAGATTCCCCGCTACAATCCCCCGACTGTAGGCTAGGAGGCACAATCGGTTGCAGACATGGTGAAGGCTTCTTATTTTCCACCTCCTTCTTTTTAAAATATGATTATTATCTAATATTTCCACTAGCTGGAAGTTTCCGTGCAGTGCATGGTTAAATAGAGCTGTACCCCTGAAAAAAGAACAACCTCCTCTTTGCCCTGAGGAGATAATGCCATGAACGATGCAATTCAAGAAGAAAGAGAAAGGTCATTCACATTGTCTTCGTCTTCCCATCCTGTGGGTATTTTTTGATTGCTGTTTTATGCTGGCCGAATAGTGAGAAGTTACACTGCCAACCCAAAGGCATGTGGTTTGAATCTGCCAGTTGCTCCTTACGAGAACCATGGACAATCTCCTCATGTGAGTCACAGCCTCTGAAAACCCACTGCAGGGCCAGCTAGGGGCCAGTTCTGACTTGACGCACATACTAACAACTAACTGAGGAATCCTATCTGCTGAAAGTGACTCCTTCTCCCCCTCCTAGATGTTACCTACTTATTTTGGTGTGAGCGGCATATAAAATGTGTGATAGAATTCATGCAAAATTTATTTTAAGCATGTCAGCTTTGTGTTTATTTTCTTAGGAAGCCCTAGGGTTGAGCAGCAACACCAAGGGGGAAGAAAAGACCAAAGAAAGGAAAAAACCCAAAACAAAACCAAACCTACAACTTGCTTCCAGGGATTGTTACTTTTAAGAGTAATTATCCTGCTCGTCATGATAACAAGGGACTAGCATGAAGGCTTACTTTGAAATGACAAAGGAATCTGTGTGTCCTTGAAATTTTTAATTTGTGTAAGAGTCCTCCAAAATAGATAAGCCAAGAGCCTGGCTAGGAGTTTATTTGTGGCTAATTAACAAACAATATAAGCTTGTAAGCACAAAAGAGGAAAGCTATCTCTAGTATATTAAGGGGTCAGAAAGTTCTAGGCCAGAGTGTCTAAAATGTGAATAATGTATCTGCATTACTAAGTAATGCTTTTCTAAAACGTGAGTAATGCTTTAGAGAGCAAAAGTGATTGCTGTTCAACAGTGACTATGATCTTCTGTGACTCTATTATGCAACTTATGGGGACAGTTCATGGCTTGTTTTATTATTATTATTATTATTATTATTAATTATTATTATGTGTACCATCAGATCAGATCTGACTGGTACAGGAGGAGATTGTCCCTCCTCCTCCAGCGAGCATCTGGTGGATTGAAACTGCGCACCTCTGGGATTGCAGTGCAGCTTCTTGCCACTAGGCCACCAGAAGGTGGAATTTTAAAATATTATTGAATACAGGGTGGAGTACATAGCCATCAGATAAAAATTGTTAATTATATTATTCAAATACTCTACATTTTTCATAATTTTGTCTACTTGATCTATTGAAAGCTGTATGTATATGTACTAATTTCCTTGGGCTGCTGTAACAAATGATGTTAAACCTGGTGGCGTAAAGCATGCAATTCTTTCACGATTCTGGAGGCCAGCGTCTAAAATCCTGATGTTGGTAGGACCACTTTCCCTCTGACAGATCTGGAGAATGAGCCTTCCTTGCCTCTTCCAACTTCTGGGACTCTCAAGCATTCCTTGTTATGTTCCTGGTTGACACCGACCTCTTCTTCCCTTGTATTGCTTTCTTCTTGTGTGTCTTTTCCTTTTTGTATCTTGTAATAATTTAGGGTTCATCTGGGTAATGAAGGATCTTGCCTCAAGATCCTTAATGTAATCATATCTAGAAAGATCTTTTCCCAAACAAGGTTACAAACCCAAGTCTGGTGGTTAGGACATAGACACATCTTTTTGAGAGCCAACACTGAACACATCATGGTGTGTAAAAATTTCCTACTCTGATCATTTCTTACTTTTAATAACTCTATCAACTTTTATTTTACATATTTTGGAGATGGTAAAGTACTTACTCTAAAATTGTGATCTGAGTTAAAGTTTTTAAAGTAAGTTAACCAACTTACTTACTTACTTTCCTTCAACAATTCCTATACGTTTTGTTGTTTAACATTAATTATAATATAACTAATAATTATAAATACAATTGTTTCTTTAAGCATTCTATGATGACCTTTATGTTTCCCACCTCAAAACTATTTTCTGTTTTTTTATTGTTTTAAGGCTAGTTTTCTGTTATGAATGGCATCGTTGTTTTTATGTGCCATGAAGTTACCTCTGACTCTTAACAGTCTATGAACAATAGATCTGAAACCACTCTCATTGCCTGAGCCACTCTTATTGTCTCCAACACACCTATCCCCAACTTCGGTGTCAACCCATCTTATCTAGAGTCTTCCTGTCCTGCTCTTTCCCTCTGCTCTTCCAAGCATGATGTCTATCTCCAAGGACTAGTCCCTCCTGGCTACATGCCCAAATTATGTGAGGTAGAACTTTAAAATCCGTTCCTCCAAGGAGAAACTTGGTTTCATGCTCTGCAAGACAGAACTATTTGTTCTCTTTGTGGCTCATGATATGCTCAATACTGTTCTCCGGCACCACAACTCAAATGCATCAATTCTTCCTTTATCATTCTTTGTCATTGTCCAGCTCTCTGATGCATAGCAAGCAATTGTGAAGATCAGTGTCATACCACTTTTCATTTTCTGCAATTTTATTTAGAAATATTTTGTTTGTATAGTCTTTTAGAATTAATTTTTTTAATAAATAATTTCTTGTTGGGCCAGAATAGCTTTGTTGCTGTTGTTGTTATGTGCCGCCAAGTCAACTATAACTTATCGTGACCTTATAAATAGTGAATCTGGGCCTTGCCCTATCCTGTGCCAGCCTTGCCATCTGTGACACACTTGAGCTCATTGTTACAGTCACTATGTTAACCCATCTTGTTGAGAGTCTTCCTCTCCTGCGTTCACCCTCTGCTTCTCCAAGTGTGATGTCTTCTCTGAGGATTGAGCCCTCCGAACAACACTCCCAAAGTAGATGAGATGAAGTTTTGCCATTGTTGCCTCTAAGGCGCACCCTCGTTGCATTCTCTCCAAGACATATATGCTTATTCATGGGCTAGTCAATACTCTTTTCCAACACCAAACCCTGAAGACATCTATTCTTCTTTCATCCTTAGTCATCATAGTCCAGCTTTAGTACATTGAACACCCAGAGACCCATTAACAAAATTATCAAGGTGTTTGTTTTTAATCACATTTGCTCCCTTTAGGCATGTTGCAAGGAGGGACCAGTCCTTGGAGAGGGACATGATGTTTGGAAGGGTGGAGGGACAGTGCAGGAGAGGAAGACCCTGGGTGAGATGGATTGACTCAGTGACTAGGGCCATGAGGATAGTTGTGTCAGATACAATAAATTTGGCTCAGGATAGAGCAGTGTTTGGAGCTGTTGTATACAGGGTCGATATGAGTTGCAAGGGACTCGATGGCACATAACAGCAACAACAATTCTTTTATAAATTTTTTCTTTAAAAATGTATTTCCTCATAGAAGAATTTGAAAATCTATTCAGATATCCTGTCATTTTTACCTTGCTATCGAGTGGACTGTGCCCGCTCCTAATCCTATGCTTATGGTAAAGACGTGCTAGTAGCTTGGTAGTTAATTGCTTGGCTGCTTACTGGAAGGTGGTTTAATTCCATCAGCCTCTCCTATGCGGAAAGATGTCACAATCACATCTCTCACAATTACAATCTTGGAACCCCCATGGGGCAGTTCTACTCTGTTCAGCAGAGTCACCATGAGCCAGCATCAACTATAGTAACTGTGGCACATAATAATAATATATACCTGTGGTTACAATCTCATTTGGGAGTGGATTTCATTTGCTATACTAATAAGGCAGGATCTGTATAGGATATGTCTTTTGTGCTATAAAAGCAGATAAAGCCAGCCACCAAGCAAGCACAAGGAAAGAGAAATTACATGCCATATGATACCCCAAAAGCATATGGAGAACACCTTCCTCTACAGTCAGTATCCTAAATTTGAGTCTCTATGGAGAAGAATGTGACATCAGGATTGGAGGAAGACTCATCAACAATCTGCGTTATGCAGATGACACAACCTTGCTTGCGGAAACTGAGGAGGACCTAAGGCATATGCTGTAGAAAGTCAAGGACTGCAGCCGTAAATATGGATTGAAAATCAACATCAAGATAACAAATATTCTAACCACTGGGCCAACTGGCAGCACCAGGATAGATACAGAAGGGATTGAGGTTGTTAACAATTACAACTTGCTTGACTCCAGTATCAACATTCATCAAATGATGAGTTGCTTTGGAGAAGTAGGCTGTTAGAGACCTCTCCAAAGTGCTAAAGAGCAATGATGTCAGTCTAGGACTAAGGTATGCCTGATCCAGGGCATGGTTTTCTCAATTACTTGCTATGCATTTGAGAACTGGACAATGACTAAGGATGGTTGTTGTTGTTGTTGTTGTTATGTGCCATCGAGTCGTTTCTGACTCATAGCGACCCTATGCACAACAGCCCTAAACCCTGCTCTATCCTGCGCCAAACGCAGCACCTCTGACACACTCATCCCTATTACACCAGTCACC
>NW_006399905.1:3625621-3627583 GCF_000299155.1 Elephantulus edwardii | reverse complement strand
ATTCCTTCCATCTTCTTTTAATACTTCCTGGATCATTTAATATTCTGCCCAAAGCAACCTTGATTACAGCAACTCTAGGTTTGAATCTGTTCTTCGGTTCCTTGAGCTTAAGAAATGCTGAGTGAGTCCGGCCCTTTTGATTTTCTGACTCTAGCTCCTCGCACATTTCATTGTAGTATTTTGCTTCATCATTCTGAGCAGCCTTTTGAAATCTTCTGTTCAGCTCTTTAGTATCTTGAATTCTTCTTTGTGCTAGAAGAAGAATTAATGTTTTTGAGTTGTGGATCTGGACGAAAGTATATTGAACATATGATGGACTGCCAAGAGAACAAACAGGTCTGTCTTGGAGAACATAAAACCAGGTTACTCCTTGGAAGCAAAGCTTGTGAGGTTCTGTCTTCCACACTTTGGGCATGTTGCCAGGAGAGACCAGTCCTTAGAGAAGGGCATCATGCTTAGAAGGATAGAGGGACATAGCAAGATAGAAAGACTCTGGGTGAGATGCATTGACAGTGTAACTGGGGAATTTGGAGCAGGTGTGTCAGAGACAGTGAAACTGATTCATACAGTTATTAAGAGTCATAGTTGACTTGATGGCACGTAGCAACAACGACAAAAAACTGTGACAAAATAAATATGCATTATAACCATCTACTAGTGTGTGGTATTTCTGTTATAGCAACAAAGTAAGATATACCTTGTTGTTGTTGTGTACTGTCAAGTTGAACTGACCCATAGCTAATCCTCCAGTGGGATTTCAGAGACAACAAATCACATGGGAGGAGATTGTCTATCCTTCTTCAAGAATAGCCTGTGAACTCTGAACTTGGGCTTTTGGGATTGCTGGACAGATTCTACCATGCTCAGTAAAATATCTTCAAGTATCACTAACATTTTCTTTTTGTATAAAACAAAATACTACTGTTACAGCTAACAAAACTGATTATTGAAAAAAAATTGATTATTGATATTTATAACTGATATTATATGAAGAGTTCTGGTGGAATGGTGTGGTATGTGTGAGTCAAAGGTTTTTGGCTCAAACATACCCAGTTGCTTCATTGGAGAGAATGAACAGAATGGACAATCTCCTTCCATAAAGATTTACAGTTTTGGAACCCAGGAGAAGATTTCATGTGTTGGAATTGACTTGATGACATTTGATTTGAGTTTTTTGTTGATTTGTTTTGTTTTTGGTGTCAAATGTTTCTGTTGTGTACTGTTGAGTTGAAACTGATTTGTAGATGACCCTTCAGTGGGTTTTCGGAGTCTATAAATTGAATAGAAGATTGAGCATCTTTCTCCTGTACAGCAACTGGTAAATCTGAACCACATGCCTTTGATATCATATAATCTTGTGATATAATTTAATCCATTGTTTTGTACTTTCTTCTAATAATTATCAACTGAATAAAGATCTAAACACTATTTGGTTATGTCTCATAAGCCTTTCTTCGTATAGAACAGTTGCATTTTTTTGTGTGCTAGTGAATTATTATGGTAACAAAATTTCCTGTGGAACATCCTATGTCTGGATTTTTAAAAAATATTGGTTTATTTACAAAGTTTGAATGCATTATTTTTTACAGCAGATCTTTTCCACCATATCTGGATTTTTAAAGTTGTGGTCTTTTTGTAGCATCATTAGCCTTGTTCTCCAAACATTGTGTTTCCTTTAAATAGGAGTTGTCTACATGAGCATTTAATTGGTAAATTCTATTCTTTCACATTGGCTGAAATTCTTCCACTTCTTTGTGGTCCAATTTGAATTAATTTCAAGCTGGACAGAACTTCCCTCCCTTGGGTTTCTGAGGCTGTAAATTGCATCCAAGGGCACTGTTCATTTTTCTCCTGTAGAGCCTGGGAGGGACAGTCTTTGGGTACAACTCCCTGTGGACTTGGAAATTACAAATATTTAAAACTTACTTCTTTTTTGTTTTTTTTTAATTATTATTAAATTTT
>NW_006399905.1:3621404-3623533 GCF_000299155.1 Elephantulus edwardii | reverse complement strand
GAAGGGGGGCGGGGGAAGGGGAGGAAAGCAAGGGACTAGGGGGGTAAGGAGCACAGGGCTTGGACACTACCACCAAGAGGTGGGGGCGGGGCTTGAGTGCTGCTGGTTGTTTATGCAGCGGCACCCTGTGTGTCGGGGGGGTCACACAGGTGCGGGCTGCAGGGGGGTCGCACAGTGGCAGGTAGTCTTCGCTCCTGTAGAGTTCTGCGGTGGATGGCTGACTATTGCTCTTCCTGGGTCTTTTCCCGGCCCGTCTGGCAGCGGAACTCCGTCTCTGGTGGCAGAACTCAGTCTCTGGCCTAAAACTTACTTCTATTTGCTCATTTTGTGCTCTCTAACTGCCTGACTTTTCTTTGTTTCATTATTTTTTTCTTTTTAAACCACTTTTCTACTTCCTTTATTCTCCTATTTGATTTGGAAGCTAAACATTTGATTTCTATTTTTTTACTATCATGATAAATTTTTGATGTGTCTATTTGAACTTCTGAGCTGCACAGATTGTCAGCATCTCTGGTATTTATAATGTAAGCATTTTAGAGTTTTGTAAAGAGTCCTGGTTGTATGTGGGGGTTAAGTGTTGAGCTGCTAAATAAAAGATCAATGATTTTCGCCTACTAATCATTTTGAGGAAGAAAGATGAGGCAGTTTACTGTCTTTAATACACCTGATGAAGACCATTCTACTCTGTCCCATAAGATCAGAATCAATGAGTCAGAACCCATTCGAAAGCATTAACTGAATTTAAGACAGTTTAAAAATTATATCCTTTTATTAAATGTCATTATTTATTAGTATTTTATATTGCCATTGCTCATTTAGAGAGCTCAGGTGGCCTAGTGGCAAAAAGTTTGCACTGCAATTCTCGAAGACACGTGATTCAAGTCCACTAGCTGTTGAAGAAGGATGGGCAGTTTCTTCCTATGCAATTAATGCCTCTGAAAACTCACTGGAGGGTCAGCTATGGGTCAGTTTCAACTCGATGATATACAGTAACAACAACAATTGCTGATTTACATTTATAAATTACTTTTCTATTACTTTGTTCATTATTTCTTATAAACTTCTCTTATTTGAAATGGATGATCAAGGCCCTTCTTAAAATATGTATTCTAGTAATTTTTTTTGTTGATGATCTTTGAGTGATAGTATAACTGTCTATAAATTCTAACCATGTTTAATATTTTTTTGTATACAATATTTTGAAGAAATGATTCCATTGTCTTCTGGCTTCTACTTTTGTTTCTGAGAAGTCAGTTGTCAATGTAAGACTTTTCTCTCTGAATGTTTTTAGTATTTTTTTTCTTTCTAGTGTCACAATGATACAGCAAAGAGTATTTTATTTTTAGTTTTTCTACTTAAAATTTCAAATTCCTATTCATCTAAGAATTCCTGCTGTTAGTCAATTTTGGGACATATTCAATTATTATGGTTTAAAATATATCTTTTCTCTTATTCTTTTCTTCTAAATTTCTAGTAATTATTGGTTAAAATTACTACTTTCTTCTATATATATATATCTTAGTTTTTATCTAGTTTGGATTTTATTTTGGCTTTTGTTTCTTAGTAACAGGCTTGCATTTTTCCTTTATTACCCTTCATATGTAATTTTTTTATATGCTTATCTCTATTTCTGCCATCTATTACTTTTTTGTTTATTGTATGCCTTTTAAATATCTTTAGATTAAACATATTTGTTGCATATTAACTTTCATATTGTTATTTTATTGTGTTGTTGTTATGTGCTGTCGAGTCATTAGCATCAGTTTTTTTAGTTCCCAATTCTTCTTTGTGTCTACTGACTTTCTCTTATGGTAGCTAATTTCTTTATGTAATTTAAATTTTTCTTTAATGGTGAATTCTTCTTATGTAGGACTTATACATCATGAAGTCAAAATCCTTTTACAAAAGTGGTGGTAATGGTGCTCCAAATTAATTTGCATTTGTTCTGCAAAGTGCCCGAGGTTATAAGCAACGGCATGTTAATGTCTTGGCTTGGAGTTTTCCCATATTTATAAAGAGTAGCCTTACTCCGGAGATGAAAAGACAAGGAAAAATGGGGTTGCCTTTATAGTAAAAAAAGTAATTTCTAGATCCATCTTGAAGTACAACATTGTGAGTGACAGGATTAT
>NW_006399905.1:3609994-3619314 GCF_000299155.1 Elephantulus edwardii | reverse complement strand
TTTGCAATCGCTTGTTATGCATCAGAGAGTTGGACAATTACTAGAGAGGACAGAAGGAGAGTTGATGAAATTGCCCATCCTTCTGCAGTGGAACAACTGGTGGCCTTGAACCCTGAGCCTTGGAGACTGCAGTGCAACTTCTTGCCTCTAGACCACCAGAGCAGCTGTCATCATTTTGGGATTAATTGCCTCTGAAAACCCACTGGAGGGTTAGCTATGAATTGGTTCTGACTTGATGACAAACAACAACCAAAAAGATGTTTCTCCTCTTTCTTTCCTTCTTTCCCCTTTGTCCTTCACCAGTCTCTCCCTTTTCTCCTTCCTCTTCTCCTTTATCTTTTTCTTTCTTGTCTTCCTCCACCCAGTCCCTCTTCCCCATCTCTTTTTTAAAAAAAAATTAATTGTACTGAAAGTTTACAGAGACTTAGGGTTTCCAGTCATTCATTCATTGTTGCACTTTTCTCCCTGACCACCTCCTCCCCCTGCAATTCACTCTTCTTGAAAAGTAAAAGAACTCTTTCACTGTTATGCAATCCCTCCCCTCAAGTTCCCCCATCTCTTTTAAAGCCAAACTATTCCATTTTCATGGAGGAATCTGTAGGTAAAGGATTTTTGTGTTAATTTAGACTATGGGTTTCTAGTCTTACAAACATAAAAAAAGTCTTTTAACAAAGCATATGAGTTGAGTGCATATCTCTTTCTTTGTATGTATTTTTTTTCTGCTTTCCTTAATGTAAATACTGGGAAGTTCAGCTCGAGGTGTGCAATGGGGTGTCTCATTTCTCTTATCATATATCATTCTCTTATTCATAGATCTTTCTATGTCATCTTTGTGGTCTTTGACAGCTTTGATCCCACTTGCTTCTGGTCCTGTACCTTTCCCTGTATGAGTTTTTCCCCCCAAAGACTGGCCCCTTTTAACACTATACATAAAGTATGTGAGGCAAAGTTTCACCATCCTTGCTTCTAAGGAGCACCCTCAGTACACTTCCTCCAAGATGGATTTGTTCTACTCACGGTTCATAGTATACTCAGTACTCTTCACCAACGCCACCATTCAAAGGCATCGATTTTTCATTGGTCTTCCTTATCCACTGTCTAACTTTCACATGCATAGGAAGCAAATGAAAATAACATGACTTGGATCAAGTGCACCTTAGTTCTCAATCTGACGTCTTTATTATCCAACACTTTAGAGGCCCTTGACTGTAGAGTTAACCTACACAACATAATTTCTTGACTGCTGCTACCATAATGGTCAATTGTGGACCCAGTGAAATGAAATCCTTGACAACTTCAATCTTTTCTCCATCTGGGATAGTTCCTGGAGTTTTGTTGATCCTGGATAGATGTTAATTTAGTAACAGAAAAAGGAAGTGGGTGAGGAACAGAAACACATTTCAGTCATTTGATACTGTCATTTCCAAGTTCTTAAAAAAATTTATTGTCTATATTTAGAATGACAAAAACCTGTAATTGTTTCTATTAAAAAACTTCTGTATAATAGCAACCAATATTTACTAGGGTAGGGGACTACAATGGGCCACATACTATGCTAGGTGCCATCACTTTTCTCACTGACCACAATTAGGTATCTATAAACCTCCTAAACAACATGACTCTGGAAACTATGAACTTTGAGAAACCACAATAGTTATAGAAAAGCTTCAGGTCTTTTGTTCATAGGGTCACTATGAGTTGTGCTCGACTCGACAGCAATCAACAACAGCAAGAACAACAAATAGATCAACAATCTTTTATCTTCAAGAGAAAACATGAAACCTGACTCTATGTGACCTTGTTTCGTTCTAAAATAATTCATAGTTTTGGGATTAAATGAAGGTTTTTTTAGAGAGTAGAGGATAGGAGAAGGAGGATACGTGACTTTTCCCACTTTAAGTGCATGCAACTTTTAGATACTTGCTTAGAAGCAGATTGAATTCTTTCAAAGAAAGCACATTCTGTTCTTCAATTATCTGAGATTCTCTTTCTTCCTGGCAGTCCCTTGTGGGGATACTAGCACATTTCGTTATGGATTATTCATGTAAATTGGTTCCCATTACCATTAGATTCATCACTATTTTCATTCTTTCTGCAATCAAAACTTTATCCCACCTGGGTTCTCCAGTCAGTGCCCTGCTGAACCTTGCTATTTGAAGCAGAACATAAAAAGTTGAAACGACTCTTAAAGTCAAATGAATTTTGGCTCCAAACCTTTTCTTACCACAGCAAATGGCTACAGGGTTTAGGCTAAATTATTTAAGAAATACCTGGCATTCGTTTGCATTCAATCAGCAAAAAACACACGAGACAGAGGTAAAGTGGTGCTTTACTGTACTGGATGATGGTTGTGCAATTAAGTGCCTGTGAAACCCAATCTGATGGTTCAGTTCTTAAACAGGGGCCAATTACCTGTGTTTTCTATCTGTTGATTGCATCCCAATCTTAGCAATTGCTCTTGGTAAAAAAAATCTTATAGGTAGGATAATGTAATTTTGTTTCCATTGCTGGAACTCTAGAAGAAAAAACTCCTCTGCTGCAGTGTTGTTCACCCTCTACCAAATATTATTTATTCTTATTATCAATTCATATAAACCACAACAGATTCCCATTCTTCTTCCACTTCATATGGTAGTTTGGGGGTGGAAACAAGCATGTTCACTTTAGAATGCATACTTTTTCCCTAAGCTTAGATATTGAAGAGAATTAGAAAATTATTACTTTATAAACACTAAAATGTAATCCCAGTTTTAAGATATTTAAAAAACTAGCAAGTCACCTGAAGGATGTTATGTGTTCACCCTCAAATTTCTTATATATAGAGATATATCTACTTCCCCCATCTCTTCTTCTTGTCTCCTCTGAAATGGCACTAAAAATGTGTCACTTTCTATCTAGATAAAAAATATATAATATTTTCCTTTGTACAGTCTTCAATTATTCCAGGTTTGAAAGCTCTAGAGACAGAATCTGTGTTAAAGGCATTGTGAACAGCCTAGCATGATTATAAAGCATGTAGATTAAAACTCCACATGAGGTCATATCAAACCAAAATAATTTTCACTTCTGGTGTGGATAAACCTAAAAACAAAAGCCTCTCATTTTTCAGGCTTTTGTTTTTTACATACAGGGGAACACGTTCTTGATAAAATAGAGGGCCTCTTCAGCCTTTCTGCCAGTGTCCCACCTCTTTTCCTCTTTAGCTGACAGAAGAACTATAGAAACATAGCCCCAGGCTTCTTTTAAGTCTAAATCCCACGGACATCTCCCATTATGGCCAAGGCAGAGAATAAGAAGCCAGAGAGAAAGCAATATTAAGTGTTGCCCAAGGGGCTGTTCATTTGGAGTGGAAAACATACCACCTCCACCTTTAGCCTCCTTCCTCCATCTCTGAGACGTGCCGAGTGTTGCCCGGCCTGTCAGCTGCTGGCTAGAGCTTGTGCAGTGTGGGAGCTTTGTAAGCATTTCTGCTCCCTTTCCTTGCTTCCAGAGCTTGTTTGTGCTTTATTATCTCTTTCATCCAAGGTGAACATGAGCTATTAGGCTGAACTCACGAAATGATTGTTTGGCTCATTTACAGGAATTTTCTTACATTCTTGCAGTCCTCTTTTTCCTCCATGCAATGCACAAAATTTTGCTGTCCCACAAACTTCCTTCTCTTCTCATTGTGCAGTAAAGGCAGCATTCTTTGTGATTTACTGAAAGTTTTGTGATACTGAGAGAGAATGGCTCCACTGAGGTGGCTTTGACACAAATAAGCATAATGCTTTTGTGGGTTTATAATCAAGTACTTCCTTTAGATCAGAATCTGTTCCATGCACACTGTAAATACAAACATGTCAATTGAAAAAGATAACCCTTTTCCACTCAACAGAATTCTCTGTGCAGGTCGAGGAAATCTGGACTTAACAGATGTCTTAGACTGAGTGCCCAGCAGGTCAGTAAATTAGAGTTTTGTTGAGCTAGGAAGAGGAAGGAATTCTAGAACTTCAGGTCCCCAAATGGAAATGCCCCTTAGGACAAGTCTAAACTAGGGAACTGGCACTGGAGCTTTTCCAAGTCACTTGGCCCAGTCTAGTGGAACTCATTTCTGGGCCCCCTGCAGCTGTTTGTTCAACTCTGTCGTCTACAATGCTCAGTGTCAAAGAGAGTTAATCATTAACAAGTGTGAATAATGTCACAGCAACAGGGCATGGCTGCTTGCAGTTGTCTCTGTTTTGACAAATTTTTAAAGCATTTTTCTGAATTCAAAGAAACATGACCACAGAATGTTAAGGAGCCGTGAATTCACTTTTAAGTGTTTGAAGCCATTATTCTATTGTTTTCTTACAGTGGTGTGATACACTAGGTGATAAAATATGGCTGATTAGGCTGAGGTAGTCTGCTCCAGCTCATGTCTCAGGAGATGTAGATTTTGGAGAATGAGTTAAGAGTTTAGGTCCAGAACCATAACTTCTTGTTTGATTTCTTGTCTCAGGCTATGCTGTTGTTGCTGTTAAGTGCTACTGAGTTGAGTACAACATATAGCCACCCTATGAGAAACAGATCTGAATCCTATCCTATCCTGTTCCTTCCTCACAATTTCTAAGATGCTCAAGCTCATTGCTGTAGTCACTGTCAATCTACCTGGTTGATGGTCTTTCTCTTCTTCTCTTTTCCTCCAACTTTCCAAGCATGACGTCCCTCTCCAAGGAATAGCCTCTCCTAGCACCATACCCAAAGTATGTGATTAATAGAAAACTTTATGAATTATGTTGTCACATGCCATCGAGTTGCCTGTGACTCATAGCAACCCTATGTACAACAGCCCTAAACTCTGCTCTATCCTGTGCCAATCTTATTGTTTCTGACACACCTACCACTGTTCCCCTGGTCACTGAATCAATCCATCTCATCGAGGGTCTTCCTCTCTTGTGCTGTCCGTCCACCCTCCCAAGAACTGGTCCCTTCTTTCATCATGTCTAAAGTATGTCAGACAAAGCTTCAGAATCCTTGCCTCCAAGGAGCAGCCTGTTCTCACAGTCTCTAGGATGAACCTGTTTGTTCTCCTAGCAGTAAATTAGGTACTGCTGTAGAAATGAACTAGTGCAAACTGTTGTGATTGGCTGCTAATAAAAAATTTGGAAGTTCTTATCTGTGGAGAGGCACATTGCCAAAAAGGCCTTGGCTATGGGCAATCTTCTCCCATGTGGTTACAGCCTCTGGAAACCTTCTGTAGGATCAGCTATAGATTGGTTCTGACTTGATGGTATACAGCAACAACATCTTCTTCCAAGGAATTAACTTTTGAAAATGCTATGAAGCAATGCTCTACTCTGATATTTGTGGAGTTACCGTGAGTTGGAATCAACTTCAAGGCAACTGGTTATGTGAAACCCAGAGTTTCATCAGCCTCCTGCTTATCTCTTGGATCAGGCATCATGGTGAGTAATACAAGACCTCTGATTGTGGTTTGTTGTTGTTGTGATTTTAACTGAAGTTTACAGAAAGGTTGGATTTTCGTTCATTCATTGTTGCATATTTCTCTCCCTCTCTTTCCCTCCCTTCCCTTTCCTCAAGTCCACTTTGAAATGCACCTCTTATTCTAGACTATTTCCATATATATAATTCCCTGCGTTCTGGAACTCCAACGTGTAAAGATGTGTACAATCTAAAGGACAATACAGCAGGTCTTGGAGGGTATGCTTTTCTTGAGCTCATTTGGGTGCTGGTAGAAAAAAGGTGATTGTCTTAAAACCCATCATAGTTTAATAGTTTGAGAGAAAGGATGTGAAGAGATACCTAAACAAGTCATGAGAATAAGCTGAGTCTCAGATTCTAGCGTGCCTCTACTAGTCAGTCACATGTTATATTCAAGCAATTAGGATTTTCTCCCAAGACACCCTGTATTTCTCTGGGACCAGTACCCCTCACATATGCTCTTCTTCAGTTAATGCACCACAATTCATCCATTTTGCTTCTCTATTCAGAAAGTCAAGGCAAGTTGAATCTGTGACCAAATCTTATGTCTATGATCTCCAATTATCCTCCTGCCTCTTCCCACTGCTGTTAGCTTAGTTCAGCCCTTGTTATGTCTCTCTTGGACCCCTAGCTAGTCTTCTTGGCCTTCACAATCATTCAAGATGCTGCCAGGGTAACATCTTGAAAATGCAGATGTAATGCCCATGCCCCCTCGCATACATACCCAGTGTGCCCCTTTCCAGTGGACAAAGCTCAGCCCTTGGATATGACCTGTGAGTCATTAGAGCTTTGCCTTCCAGTCTGTTTCTATTCTCCCCTGGTCTTCACCACACACTGGGGTTTCTGAGTCATGAACTTTCACACCTCTTGGCTCCTGCAAGCTGTTCCTTCCACCTGGAATACCCTCCACACATGACTAACTTGAAAAGCCCATTGAATTCTCCTTAGGAAGTGCTTCTTTTACTACCATACTCCCTTCTCTCTCCTTTGTTACTTCTACCTTGGACCAGATACTCCTCTTCTGTACCTTCTTACGCCCGTAAATCCCATTGTATATCTACCTCATTGTCTCAGAAGTGTTTACTTCTGTGTATCCCTTTTCCTAGGACAGTCTATGTGTATCTCTTTTCCAAGTAATGCAAGGCAAAACCTATCTGTGTCTCTATTGCCTAACACACTAAAACTCAGTACAGTGACTTAGTGGATTAAGAGTTTGCTTTCAAACAAAAAGGTAAGCATTTCAAATCCACCAGGTGTTCTGCAGGAGAAAGATGAGACAGCATGCTCCCCCTAAGACATACCATCTTGTAAACTCTATGGGGCAGTTCCACTCTGCATTATAAGGGGAATTCTGTGAATTGGAATTGACTCAAATACAGTGAACAGTGAATGTTGTTTAGTCATATGATCCTGATCAAAACCATCAAGCTTTACTGGGCTGTAAAATGGAATTATCCCAATCAATAGTTTTCAATCTCACTGTACTTTGAAAGCACCTGGAGGTCTTTAAGAAGTCCTGAGGACAGCTGGCCACAAAGGAAGAAGATCGACTGGAAGAGATCCATATTTATTCCTATTCAAAAAAAAGGTGACCCAAAAGAGTGTGGAAATTACTATACAGTATCACTCATATTGCACGCAATCAAAATCCTGTTGAAGTTTATCCAGAAACAACTGGAGCAGTAAACAGAGAGAGAACTACCAAAGATGCTGTAGCATTAGAGACATTATCACCAATGTCAGATAGATTTTGGCAGAAAGTAAAGAGTACTAGAGGGATACCTGTCTGTGTTTCATTGACTATGCAAAGACATTTGACTGTGTGGATCACAACAAATTGTGGTTAACTTTGAGGAGAATGGATTCCCAGAACACTTGATTGTGCTTATGTGAAGCCTATTATTTTGACCAGAAAGCAGTCCTCAGAACAGAGCAGGGTAACATTGTTGTTGTTGCTGTTAAGTACCATCAAGTCGCAGGCGACTCATAGCGACCCTATGAAGGAGAGCCCTCGATGCTTGGGTGCCTTTCTTCCTCTCTCCAGGTTCATAGAGTTTCCGGAGGCGACCTATTATGGAAGTAGATGCCACTCCTCCTTCCAAAAGGTAATATTACATGGTGCAAAAGCAGGAAGGAAGTGTGTCAGAGATGCATCCTGTCTCCATACCTTTTCAATCTATATGCAGAACAGATTATTCAGGAGTCTGGGCTTTACGAGGAGGAATGTGGCATCAGGATTGGAGGAAGACTCATCAGCAACCTACATTATGCAGATGACACAACCATGCCTGCTGAAACTCAGGAGGACCTGAAGTGCTTGGTGCAGAAAGTCAAGGACCATAGTCTTCAATATGGATTGAAGCTCAACATCAAGGAGATAAAGATCCTCACCACTGGGCCAATTGGCAGCACCATGATGGATGGAGAAGAGACTGAGGTTGTTAACAGTTACAGCTTGCTCGGCTTCATAATCAACACTCTTAGCACCATCAGTCAGGAAATCAAAAGACAAATTGCACTGGGGAAAGTCTGCTGTAAGGAACTTCTCCAAAGTGCTAAAGAGCAATGATGTGAGTATAGAGACTAAGCTGCACCTAATCCAGGCCTTGGTCTTTGCAATTGCTTGCTATGCATCAGAGAGCTAGAAAATGACTAAGGATGACAGAGGAATAATTGATACCTTTTAGTTGTGGTGCTGGAGAAGAGTCTTGAACATACTATGGACCACCAAGAAAACAAATAGGTCTGTCTTAGGGTAAAACCAAGTTTCTCCTTGGAGGCTAAAATTATGAAGTTCTCTATCACATACTTTGGGCATGTGGTCAGGAAGGACTGATCCTTGGAGAAGGACATCATGCTCTAAAGGATAGAGGGACAGCACAGGAGAAGATATGGATGAAATGGATTGATACACTAACTGGAGCCACGGAGGTAAGAGTACCAAAGTCAGTGAGACTGATTCAGGAGAGGGCAGGCTTCAGAGCTATTGTACAGAAGGTAGCTATGAGTAACAAGCGACTTGATGGCACATAACAACAACAACAACTTCTCAGCTAAAAACTTCATATAAAGGGACTCAATATGGCATTCAGATTGGAGGAAGACTCAACAACTGACATTATGCAAATGACACATCCTTGCTTGCTGAAAATGAGGAGACATTTGCTGCAGAAGATCAAGGACCATATGGATCACATCTCAATACCAAGAAAACAAAAGTCCTCATCACTGGGCCAATCATGATAGATGGAAAAAAATGATTGAAATTGTCAATGATTTTATCTTACTGGGATCTACAATCAGCATGCTTTGTACCAGCAGTCAGAAGATCCTGAGATGTATAGTTTTGGGAAAGTCTGTTGTTAGGGACTTCTCCAAAATTCACAAAGCAGATACCAGTTTAAAGACTAACAGGCACGTGATTTAAGCCATGGTCTTTCCAATCACCTGCTATATATCTGAGAGCTGGAAAATGAATAAAGATGACAGAAGAATTTATTCCTTTGAGTTACAGTGTTGGGGGAGAGTACTGAATATTCTGTGAATTTCTATAGAAAGAAACAGAAATGTCTAGGAGAAAGTGGCTGGAGAAAGTGTCTTGGAGAATCTCTGGCTAGAGTTTTCCTTAGAGGCAAGAATGGTGAATCTTATCTCATCTACTTCGGGCATGTTTTAGGAGAGGCTGTTCTTTGGAAAGAGACAACATTCTTGGAAACGTGGAAGCTCAGTTAAAGACAGGAAGACCATCAGAGAGATGGATTAATACAGGGGCTGCGGCAATGGTTTCAAATGTGTGGAGATGATAAAGATTGTACACGATAGGAGAGGATTCAGATCTGTTGTTCACATAATTGTTATGG
>NW_006399905.1:3599637-3606629 GCF_000299155.1 Elephantulus edwardii | reverse complement strand
CATCTCCAGAGTAATATATCATATGGTCATCCGACTCAAAATGCCCCATGCCAGTCCATCTCATCTCACCAATGCCTAGTATGCCAATATTTATGCGTTCTGTTCTCCTAGCAGTCCATGGCATATTCAACACTCTTCTCCAGCACCACGGCTCAAAGGCATCAATCCTCTTTCTATCAGCCCTATTCACTGTCCAACTCTCTGATGCATAGCACATAATTGCGAAGACTATAGCCCGGATCAGGCACACCTTAGTCTCCAGCCTGACATCGTTGCTCTTCAGTATTCTTGAGAGGTCCCTCACCGCCGACTTTCCCAATGCAATTCGTCTCCTGATTTCCTGGCTGCTGTTACCAAGAGCGTTGATTGTGGAGCCAAGTAGCAGTGGAATTAGAACACACAACAGCCTTTATACTACTGACGAGGATATATCCTGCCACCATATATCTTTAGGGAGAGGAGTATTTTGTTTTAGATACTGTCAGGAGAAAAAAAATGAGAAGAAAAAGATAGCAAAGGGGACAGAGATTGGAAGGGAGAGTAACATATATATGATGAAAATCTTAGCAGCAACAGGTTTTAGTGAGACAAATATAACTCATGGGAAATTTACTGTCTCCTCATATATCTTGAGGAGCTCTGGTGCCCTAGATCTTAGGGCATTACACTGGTTAACAAGAATTCTGTGTGCATTGTGGTTGTCCTTGGCAGCTCCAAGGGAGGAAGATGGGTGATCTCCTCCTATTGTGATTTAGAGCCTATCAAACCCAGTGGGAGATCACTATGAGTTGCAACCAACACAATGACAATGAGGTTGAATTTGAATTTTCATGTATTTTAGCTATTGACTTATGTGTTTGACAATAGTATTGTCAATGTATTTAGCAATGTGTTGCTAATAATAATAATAATAATGTAAAGGAATAGCTCAGATTTACTCTGTGTGGTTTCACTCTTCTCCCATTATGAAATCTTATAGAAGAAAGAGAACCAAGTCCTTGGGTAGTGGTAAAACTAGAACTAGATCATAGGCATCCATTGCTAGAGCAATAGAAGTGATACCTTATTCTCAATGAGTTCTGTAGAACTCTCAGTAGCCTGCCTTGGTGTAGGAGTTGAGGAAGAGAAACAAAATATTCTCTCCAAGGAAAAGAATCTATATACAGAACAGATTCTTTGGGAGGCTGGACTCTAGGAGGAGAAATGTGGCATCAGGTTTGCTGGAAGATTCATCAACAGTCTGTTTTATGCAGATGATACAATCCTGCTTGCTGAAACTGAGGAAGACCTGAAGCGCTTGCTGCAGAAGGTCAAGGACTGTAGCCTTCAATATGGGTTGAAGCTCAATATCAAGAAAACAAAGATTCCTACCACTGGGCCAGTTGGCAGCATCATGATGGATGGTGAAGAGATTCATACTATAAAAGCTTTAGTTTGCTTCGCTCCACAACCAACTCTTGGCACCAGCAGCCAGGAAATTAAAAGACGTATTGCCTTGAGGAAGTCTGCTGTCAGAGACCTCTCCAGAGTACTGGAGAGCAGTGATGTCAGTCCGGAGACTAAGGTGCACCTGATACAGGCCATAGTCTTTGCAATCACTTGCTTTGCATCAGAGACCTGGACAATGACTAGGGATGATGGAAGGAGAATTGATGCCTTTAAGCTGTAGTGCTGGAAAAGAGTATTGAATATACCATAAACTGCTAAGAAAATGATCAGGTTCATCCTGGAGAGGGTTAAATCAGGCTGCTCCTTGGACGCAAGGATTCTGAAGCTTCATCTGACATATTTGGACATGTTGCAAGGAGGGATCAGTTCTTGAAGCAGGATGCCATGCTTGGGAGGGTGGAGAGACAGCGCAAGAGAGGAAGATCCTCGATGAGATGGAGTGATTCAGTGACTGGGGTAATGGGGTTGGATGTGTCAGAGACAGTAAGATTGGCACAGGATAGAGCAGGGTTTAAGGCTGTTGTACATAAGGTCACTATGAGTCTCAGGTGACTCTACGGCACATAATAACAAGAAAAAACAAAGAAACTGCTAGTGGCCTAGTGAGTAAGGAGTTTCCCAAACAAATACAGGCAGTTTGAATCCACCAGCTGTTCCACGCATGGGAAAAATTTGGATAACTTCTTCTTGTGAGATTTACAGTCTCTGAAACCTTGCTGGAGGGCAGGTATGAGTCACTTCCACTCCAACAGCACAAGAAACAAAACACAAGGGAAATAAGAGTTACAGATGATTTGAACTTGTCACTTGTGAGTGTGACTTGTTATATCCATACACCCCACCCCTAATTCATTGTATAACTGCTGGAACATTTGAAAGCAGTAAATGATAGAAAGAGACTAGCTTTTAATACATAGATCTCTAAAATTTTGTACAGAGAACATGCTATTGTTGGTAGGTCCCAACTAGTTGAGTACAACTCATAGTGACCCAGTGAACCTTGCACTATCCTATGCCTCACCACCTCAATATATTATATATTGAACCATTGTTACACTCACTGTGTCAATCAATCTTGTTGAGTGGCTTTCTGGCTTTCCCTGGCCCTCCACCTTTCCATGCATGATGTCCTTTTCCAAGGAGTGACCCCCTTCTAACAACACACTTAAAGTTTGTGAGATGAAATTTCACCATCTTTATCGCAAAGCAGCAATGTGGTTACACTTTCTCTATGATAGACTTGTTTACTGTTTTTTTTACCACCCATGCGATAGTCAATATTCTTCTCTAGCACTACAATTCAAAGGCATCAATTATCTTTCATCCTTATTCACTGTCCAACTTTCAGATGCATAGCAAGTAAGTGAAAGTCTATTTGTCGAATCAAGCATACCTTGATCTTTTAATGGAAATCATTACCATTCAGGACTTTGGCGATGTTCCTGACAGCAGACTTTCCCAATGCAAAATGTCTGCAAATTTTCTGACTGCTGATAACAAGGGTGTTGATTGTGGATCCAAGAAAGACTGAATCAGATTGACAATCCTAATATTTTCTCCATCTATCATAATATTGTCTACTGGATTGGTGATGAGAATTTTAGTTTTCTTGATGTTGAGATGTAATCAGTTTTGAAGGCTGGTATCTCTGAAGCAAGTGTTTCAAGTCCTTTTTGTTTTTTGCAAGCGAGGATGTTTTATCTGAGTAACACAAGTTGTTGATGAGTCTACCGCCAGTCCTGATGCCACATTCCTCTTCACAAAATCCAGCTTCTTGAATCATTTGCTCAACATACATACTGAACAAGTATCAAGCAAGTATACAGTCCTGGTACACATCTTTCTTAAGTTTAGACCATGTAGTAGTTCCTTGCTGTTTGTACAACTGCCTCTTAGTATGTTGTTGTTTGTTGTTAATTGCCATCTAGTTGAGCATGACTCATAGCGACCCTATGAACAAAAGGCCTGAAGCCTTTCTGTAACTATCACCTTTTATCAAAGATCATAGAGTTTCCAGAGGCATGTAGTTTAGGAAGTAGATGCCACTCGTTTCAAAATCTGTCTTAAACTGGGAACTCCAACAAACATTGTCCACCATGGGTAACTGTTATGGCATTTGACACCCCAATGGCACAAGATTCAGCATCACAACAAACCCACGTTACCTCAGTACAGCATATTGACAGAAGAGGACTATCTATGCCACTTAGAAGAATGTTCCTCAAAAATATAATAACAACCAACTTTAAATACAAATGCCCTCCTCTTGGTATAGGCATAAATTTGTATGAGCACAATTAAGTGTTCTGAGATTCCCATTCTTCTCAGTGTTAGCTGTAATTTGTTATGATCCACACAGTCAAATGCCTTTGCATAGTCAATAAAACACAGGTAGATATCTTTCTGGTATTCTCTACTTTCAGGCAAGATTCATTTATTATCAACAATGATATCCCTTGTGCCACAGCCTCTTCTAAATTCAGCTTGAACATCTAGCAATTCTCTGTCAATGTACTGTTGTAGCCACGTTCCAATAATCTTCAGTGCGATTACTTGCTTGTGGTGTTAATAATATTGATAATTTTCACATTCTGCTGGATCACTTTACATTAATCATGGAAAGAAAATTTATCTCTTCTAGTCATTTGACCAGTTAGTTGTTTTCCAAATTTCCTGGCACAGGCAGCTGATCACATTCAGAGCTGTACCTGTTTGTTGAAAATATCAGGTGGTATCTTCTCAATTCCTGGGCTTTATTTTTTACTAATGCTTTAAGTGCAGCTTGAAGTTCTTCCTTCATTACTATTAGTTCTTGTTCATATATACTTCTCAAAATGGTTTTGTGTCAGAGAATTCTTTTTGTTCAGTTGACTGTCTATTCAGTCCATCTTCTGTATTTATTTCCTGGATTATTAAAGATTTTACCCACAGCATTCTTGGGTATTGCAGCTTGAGGCTTGAATTTATTCAAATAGAGGACATAGTGTCATATTACTCCTTTAAGTCAAAGACACAGCAAAACAAGACGTAAATATACATGTTGTTTTGGATTCTGCATTTTCACAAGGCTTAGTGGTTGATGATAATATTAAGGAATGGTAAGCATACATTTAGTATTTAAATTATGAAAAGTTAATGCAACATATGCTTTTTTCAGGTGGAGTCTATTGCCTACGGCTTAAGAAGTTACTTGTTTTTTGTTCCCTGACTTCAAAAGATGTCTCTGATGCTGTCATTTGCAAGCCAAAATTTACTTTTCTAGCAGTGCATTGAAATACTGCCATACTCTTACATTTAGCTGATCCTTATATAGCAAGGCTAGAGAGGTGTACTCTCTTCAACTGTGTGACTAGGCACAGCCATCCATGCCTTTCATAGTGCTGGGCCTGAGAAATATTTGGCAAAATCAAGTTCTTCCCCTGGACATTGTTTTTGCTTATTTTCTTTTTTATATGTACCCTACGTGAGGAGTGCTTATAGTTTTTGCCTTTTTAAAAAAATTGTATTATTTTTACGTGTACCGTCAAATCAGATCTGACTGGTACAGAAGGAAATTGCCCCCTCCTTCTCCAGCAGAGCATCTGGTGGATTTGAAGCGCATACCTCTGTGCAGCGTCTTGCCACTAGGCCACCAGAGCTCCCTAGTTTTTGCCTTGTAAGTATCAAATGGCAGCCATCGTAACTAAACTTTCCTCTTCTTGTCTTGCTCCTAACAGCCAGTTGCTGTCAAGTTTACTCTACTTCACTGAGAATCCATTTCTGTCAGACTAGAACTGTGATTCATGGAGTTTTCCAAGGTAGAGTTTTTAGAAGTGGATTCTCAGACTTTTCTTCTTTTATGCCCCAGATGGCCTTGAATTGTCAAACTTCTGATTAGCAAGCAATCAGAATTACCGGCATCACCCAGGGACTACAACTCCTTATAGAAGAACGAAAGCATTTGACCAAACTTGAATGACTGATTTGTTGTTTTTTAAATATATTATATATATATATTTAAATATATATATAATATGTATATATTATATATATTATTTTAAATATATTATATATATAACCAATTGTGAAAAGAACAGTGGTAGCATGAGTGTTGCCAAGTCTGGCTTCTACCTACTTCATAAAGTGGAACTGTCCCCATCAATAATATCCATACTACCAAATACCTACAAGGTCAGACATGCCCCCCCTCCCCCACCCCATGCTCCTGCCCTTCTTCTATCAATCATTGAGTCTAATGTCTATTGTAAGACTCAGATTTTACCCACAGTTGTAAGCTTTATTAGAGAAATAGGTTGGAGTGTAAGGGAGACAAAGAATATCACATAATGTAAATCTAGATTTAGTTCAGCAGTTCCAAACCAGATTAACAGCAGAACATCATTTCTCAATTAGTAAAAGACAGCTTTTCAGTCAATCAGTGAATGTTTAGATTCACTTTAGCAACACAAATGCAAGAAGCTTTTGGTTTCTTCAATCACTCAGCAAACTTTATCTCAGAGCACTTGTAAGTCAGCCTTTGCTTCAATCCTCCAGCAAGCAAAACCTTTAACTGTGGCCTTTATCTCCAGGGTTCTTCTGGTTACATATTGCCATAGCCTCTTCACAGCAGTGCCACAGTCTCTTCACCATTTATCCACCACTATCTCTCAGTGTTTTCACAGTCCCTCTACCTCCATCTATCACAATGTGGAAAGCATTCTCTTATATATTATCACAGTGTGGAAAGCATTCTCTTGTATTAGTCCTACAGCTGTTGATAATTTGTAAGACTTAACTATATGTCCATAGTTAAGGTAGCTGAAAACCGTGGCTAAGACAAAGGCTAGAAAAGCCCATTATCATGGATTCCCAGTCATCTCCTGGCTTTTCTAGCTATTGTCTCTTATTATTTGAAGGATCAGCCTTCCCCTTATCATGTTCTATATTTATGGATTTACTCATTATATCTTAATCCTACCATTTTAGCTAGTCAATTTCTGATTTGCCCTGTTCTATCAAACCAGTACTTTGAAGAAACAAATATGCTTTTTTTTTCCTTTTCTCAGAAGTTTCTTCTATGGCAGTTAAAACTAGAAGTTTCACTATCCTTGTCTCTAAGGAATAGCTTGGATGTACTTCCTGTAAGACAAACTCGTTTGTTTTTCGGAAGCCCGTAGTATATCCAGAATTCTTCTCTAGTGACACAGTTTGAAGGCATCAATTCTTCTTCTATCATCCTTATTCATTATATATTTTTCAGAAGCATTTGAATATAACATGTCTTAGAATACGTGTGCCTTAGACTAACTTAGGTGGCTTTTCTCTTCTTCTAATTTAAATACTAGCTAAGATAGTCAGTAAAGAAAAATAGATTATTTTCCAAAATTTCCCCCTAAACATTTAGAGCATATATAGTCTTTCTTTTGCAGATTTATTGAGGAACAAAATTACTTTAGAAAGTGGGGTAGCATATGTTGGGGCTACAATTCTGGATTTCTATTAATTTTCAGACTACTTTTGTGCACAATTTTTTTCCATGATTGGCCTTTATTATTTAAAATAGC
>NW_006399905.1:3528283-3597997 GCF_000299155.1 Elephantulus edwardii | reverse complement strand
ATTGCCTTTTCCATCTCATTGAAGAATGGAATTGGTATTTGTATTGGGATTGCATTAAATGGTGCACAAATTTTTATACTACTCTCAGTTCCCTAAAAAATGAATAAGTTGATTCCTTAACAC
Source organism: Elephantulus edwardii (assembly GCF_000299155.1). Classification (NCBI taxonomy): domain Eukaryota; kingdom Metazoa; phylum Chordata; class Mammalia; order Macroscelidea; family Macroscelididae; genus Elephantulus; species Elephantulus edwardii. The sequence goes on along the minus strand of NW_006399905.1, from coordinate 3,597,874 downwards.
CTCAAACAATAACATTTTCTTTTGGCTACTGAGATCTGTCTTAAGAAGAATATGTTACCAAAGCAATTTACATGTTCAACGCAATCCCAATACAAACACCAAATTAATTTTTCAATGAGATTGAAAGGGGAATTGTCAAATTTATTTGGAGAGGAAAGAGACCTTGAATAAGTAAAGCACTTCTGAAAAACAAAAATGAAGTGGGAGACATAGCACTCCCTGACTTCAAAACCTACTACTTAGTGGTAATTATGAAAGCAGCATCGTATTGGCATAATGATAGGCACACAGACTAGTGAAACAAAATTGAAAACATAGACATGGACCCATCTATCTATGGTCAACTGATATTTGACAAAGAAATAAAGCCTATTAAATTGAGAAATGATAACTTCTTTAATAAATAGTGCTGTCAGAATTGGATTGCAACCTGCAGAAAGCTGAAACAGGATCTACATCTCACAGCATACACAAAATCAGCTCAAGGTGGATCAGAGACCTCAGAATAAATCCCCAAACCATAAAGCTCATAAGAGACCAATTGGGGCCAATCTTAAAAGGCCTAGTCTGTGGTATAAAGGGAGTCCCAAATACAGCCAGGAATGCACAATCTGAAGAGAATAAAATTAATGAAAGACACCTTCTAAAGATTAAATCTCTGTGCTCAACAAACACTTTTTCCAACAGGATAAAAAGAAAACCTACTGACTCAGAATAAATATTTGGCAATACTATTTCAGACAAGTATCTCATTACGGAAGTTTACCGAGTCCTATAGAGTCCCTAGAAGAAAAAGACTGGTTACCCAGTTACAAAATGGGCAAAAGAAATGGAAAGACTTTTCACAGAGGAGGACATTCAGATGCCCAATAGACACATGAAGAAATGCTCTAAATCACTTGCAATAAGAGAGATGTAAATCAAAACCACAATGAGATGCAATCTTACCCCAGTAGCAGTGGCAAAGTTTAGCAGGGCATCAAGAAATAAATGTTGGAGAGGATGTTGAGAGATAGGAACTCTTATACATTGTTGGTGGGATTGTACAATGGTACAACAACTCTGGAAGGCAATTTGGCATTTCCTCAAAAAGCTGAACATAGAAATTCCATATGATCTAGCTATTCTACTGCTTAGAATATACCCTGAAAAATGAGAACTGAGGCACAAACAGAGACTTATACACCAATGTTCACAGCACCATTATTCACCATAGCAGGAACATGAAAACAGCCCAAATGCCCAACCATAAATGGAATGGATTGAGAAAATATATTACATTCACACAATGGAATACTACGCAGCACATAGGAGCAATGATTTTGTAAATTACTACCTAACATGGGAGGGACTGGAGAAAATTATGCTAAGTGAACTAACTCAGTTTCATAAGGACAAATACTGTATAAGACCATTATTGTAGAACTATTATAAGGATCCAAGGAGGGGAGCTTAATTATAGAGTTACACAATTTGATGGGTGGCGGGAGCAAGGGGGTGGGTAAACAAAAGGGGAAAGATCCAGTGTGAAAAAAAAAAGTATACAAATTTTGTGGATTTTGTATGTAAACCTATATAAATTTTTTTAAGGGAAGGAAAGAAAGAAATTGTTCAAATTTATATTAGAATTTTGTAAAAAAACTAAAGAAAAGAAAAAAGGGGAGGGGATAAAAGAGAAAACTATGTTAAGAAACTCATTTACTAATAAGTTTTATTCAGTGGGATAAAAGTAGTAAGTGTGTCAATAGAACACAAAAAAACAGCCAACTTTTACCACTGAGTTGGAACTGACTTATAGCTGACCGTCCAGTAGGTTTTTCAGAGGCTACAAATCACAGAGAAAGAGATTACCCATCTTTCTCCTGCAAAGGCAGTGGCGTATTTGAACTAGCTGCCTTTACATTAGCACCACAACTCTCTACAGACAAATAAGTTATAGCATAATTAGTAGTTTTGATTTCCCCTCACTCAGGTTTTTAGTACATCTTTTTCTACACCGTGTGATGAACACGTGAAGACCTGAAGAAAGTCGGATTAAAGGCAGTTTTTCCCCTCTTCTCTTGGAAGTCCCTCTTCCCTTCATGTTTTTATTCTTTAGAACTTTCAAAATATGGCTTCTCTGAATTGTTTTTTCTGTTCCTCCTTCAGTGCTGTTGCATTTTTGTAGGGGTTAAACTTCAAAGTTTAGAGTTGTCTGTGTCCTTGCCCCGGCAGAAAGACATCCTCTCCCTCAGGCACCTTGCTATTTAACTCACTGCTTTGAACTACAGCCATATGGGTATGTGACCAATCTGTCCTCCTCAAGAAACTCAACCAGGGCAGGCAGGGGGATCCATCTGTATCCTTCTTGGTTCTCTGGGAGGTGGGAGAGAGCCTGGGAAGACTGAGCAGGCAGTAAGGGGTCCAGTGGAGCCAGTGACTCCTATTTCATTTAGTTGACACAATCTTGAACCCTGAGCCCTGGCTGTATACTTTACTTTTGGGGTGATAAAAGATAATAGTGGTTACTGTTCTCACATGTGTATTTGCAATTCTTAAGAGTGTGTTGCTTGTACATATGATACAAGAGTTTAAATGGGCAAACAAGCTACCAGATTTCAGAGAGACATTTAACAAATTATTTTATAAGTTTACAGGGACAGGTGGTAGATAGGCTGAAGTTATGTTTACTCACTCACTCTTTTCTGTCAAATTGGAACCAACTAATTGCTGACCTTTCAATGGTTTTCCTCAGGCTGTAAATCACACAAGAAGAGATGGCTTTCTTCTGAAAAAAAAAAAAAATTAAAATTTGTTTTATATTACTCTGATTTATTTACAAAGTTTGAATACATTGTTTTTCACAAAAAACTCTTCCCATTTCCTTCACCCCATCCACCCATTGAATTGTGCAACTCTATGATTAACACCCTACCCCTGTATCCTCACCCCTCTATTTCCACCCTCCCCCTACCCCCTTTCACAGAGAAGTTGGTGGATTTGAACTTGCAGAGAGGAGTGCCCTTTGAGTTAGCAGTGCAACGCCTTAAGGATTATCCACAGTGGATAGTGTTGGTTGATTGTCAACCTGGAAGACTTTTGAAGAGGGTCTGTTTGTTATCAGAGACACGGGTGAAACGATTCTTGATACATTGGTCACCTTTGTTGATTACAAGAAGCAGAATTAGTTTAAAAGTACACTAAATAACTCAGGAAAACCTCCAAAATTTTGAAATAATGGATCAAATGTAACAAAATCAATTGTAATAGAGATAAACATAAAGCCAACAACCCCCTCTCCCCCACCCACTCCACTATTGTTTGTCCTTTTCTCTCCGACAAAAGTAGATTGGATTCTGAAGCTTGGACTTGAATGTGATATTCAGAAATAGGGATATGGTGCATATACAACAGGAGATAGAATTGCCTTTCTTTGGGACATGCTGAACCAAAGCTGGCCTGGCCATTCCACCCAGTTATAGCCAAAGAGGCAGAGAAGGATCAGGTGTCTGTAAAGCCAGTTAGATAGAGATCTGTTGACAGGGAAGTCTGGAAGTGGGGGTGGGAGAGGCTGGGAAGCAGGTTGTAGGCAGAGCCTGGGGCAGTTCCTGTGCTCTTGGTTTCTGTACTGCTCCCTATCTGTTGTGATGGCCTGAGGCATGGGTGCGGGTGCAGAGGGAACAGACACCTGCCAGGTGTGGACAAACACATACAGAAAGGGGAAACAGCCTCCAGCAGTAGCAAGAAACACCTTAGAGATTTGGGTTGAAAATATGAAGAGAGTCAAAATTAGAATGTGCTGGTTTTTGGTTTTTAAAATCTAATTTGGTCCTAAATGGCATTGATAGATATTAATAGTACTGATACTACTAATGGAAGGAGTCTTGACCGCATGGTAACCTTATACCTTATGAGTTGGGCTGCTACCTGAAAGGACAACAGTTTGAATCTACTAGTAGCCCTGCAAAAGAAAGATGGGCTGTCTCTTGTCATGAAGATATATGGGGAAACCCCATGGTGTTCAATTATGAGTTGGAGTTGATTCAATGGTAGTGAGTTTAGATTTTTTGGTTCTTATGCTGTTATATAGCAAATCTCCATCTGTATCTTAGTAAGATCACAATCACCTAGTGATATATCTTCTCTCACTCTCGCTTAGTACAATCACTGTTACCTAGTGTCTTTCTCTGGGTATCACACTTCTCAAGGGTCATTGTCATGCTAGAAGGTAGCCAGAAGAAAGATTTCATTCATTTATTTATTCACTAGATATTTATTAAACACCAATTAGCTACGAGATACCTTTTAAGAAAGGAGCTCTGGTTACCTAATGCTAAGGAGCTGTACTGCCAGCCCAAAGGCACAGGGATTGAATCCACCAGCTTCTCCACAAGAATGGGAATCTCCTTTCGTGCAATTCACAGCCTCTGAAAAACTTCTGGAGGGTTAGCTATGAGTTGGTTCTGACTCAATGACAGTGCTGAACAATAAACCTCTTAAGGCAATGGTTTTAGTAACATATGAGCCAGGTAAATTCCCTTTTCCCAAGAAGTGTATGCATTGGAGATGGACACAGGCAGTAAAGCAATAAACAAACGAATAAAACAACCATAAACGGTAATACACTTAATGAAAATAAGATGGGACGATGTACTAGAAAGTGACTTGATTGAGGGCGGATTTACTTGTGTAGCTTGGTTAGAGGAAACTTCATAGGAGAGCTGAGAAGTGAAGACTGAATAAGAGGGAAACTTAGAAAGACTCAAGAAAATTATTCTACAGGTAGAAGGAGTAGCAGGTGCAAAGTTCCTGAGGTGGGAATAAGCTTGACCAATGGGAAGAGGGCCAATGTGTCTAGGATGCAAGGGTGAGAGAAGGCAGTAGGGAGAAGGGGGATAGGAAAAGCAGACACGGTTTATGGGGAGCTCTGTGATGAGAGGGTGCAGCGTGATCTCCCTTGTATCGCTTTATCACAGTCATGAGTCTAACACTTGCTGTGCTAGGCGTGGTTCCAAATGCTTCGAAGATACTGAGTCACTGTGAAAATAAGTCGGCAGATATAATTTGGTGATAACTAATAATCTAATTGCGTTTTACAGTTTAAAAAATGGTTTCATACCTGTGATTTCATTTGAAACATTAAAAAATGATATTCTACAGAGTTCTTTTATAATTGTGATTTTCTAAACCATGAGGCTGAAACATGGAGAAATTAAATGACTTGCTCAAGGGAAAAATGTGCTTTTCCTGCTCTTGATGCCGAGCTCAGTCACGTAGTGCTGCTGTAACAGAGGAACCACGAATGCGCGAGTGCTCTAGTGGGTTATTCCGTATGACTTTTCTAGCCATTGGCTTTGATTTTTAGCATGTGACTAAGTTAATGTTGCTGTTATGTGCCGTTGAATTGACTGTGACTTGTAGTGACCCTATGAACAGCAGATTGGAATCTAGTCCTATCCTGTGCCATCCTCACCATCTCTGCCATGGATAAGGGATTTATGGTCCACTGAGGGGGACTGATTAGCTTGTCAAGCAAATAAGTGAAATAGCACCTGATGGGTGGCAATGCTGTTGTTGTTGTTGCACATTGTCAAATCAGAACCAACCCATACCTGCCCTTCTGGGGGGGTTTCAGAGGCAGTTAATTGCACAGAAGGAGATTTCCAACCCTCTCCTGTGGAGCAGCTGGTGGATTCTAAGCATGTACCTTTGGGATTGCAGCACAACTTCTTGCCACTAGGCTATGTAGACCATTAATGTGGAGGCTGATAATTTTGCCAGTTTACCAGGCTTAAATTGAACAGATTCAGAGCCAAAAAAAGGAATCCCACAATCCTGAAGAAGGAAGAAAGGAATCCCACAATCCTGAAGAAGGAAGTAAGCTTTGGCTGGAGAAATCTGTGTGAGATGAAGTAAGACCAAGAAGACATGCCTGCCTTGATGGCAATAGCATCAGCAGCAGTAATGGCAGTAAAAATGGCAGTGACCCAGACAATGGCGTAAGAGCTGAGCTAGATCTGCTCCCACAGGGGGCCAAAGCCTAGCTCCTTGGCCTAGGCTTACTGGCAGAGTTGGGGGTTGGCATAGTTCTTTAATTAATAATTGGCAGGACTAAAAGAGCTTTTTAACACTTGCTCAAGCCTGTGGTAGAGATCAGCTAGCTATACAAGAAGTCAGAGGTCTGCCTGAGAGCATGTCTGAGAAGAAGCTGTCCTGACTAAAGAGTCGTATATACTGAGTGTTTCTAACCTGAATTATAACTTGCTATTTCACTAAGAATTTTTGTTTTTAAAATGGTTTAAAAAGAACCAGAGTGTAGAGGCAAAGGTTGGTGAGACTTCTGGAGCTAGTCCTTAGAAAAAGACATCCTGCTAGGAAAGATAGAAGGTCACAGTAAGAGAGGCAGACTGTCAATGAGGTGGACTGATGCAGTGACTGTAACTATGGGTTTGAATGTGGTGCAGATTGCGAGGATGATACAGGGTAGGACAATGTTCTGATCTATTGTTCACGGGTGTGCTGTGAGTTTAGTTAACTTGATGGCACCTAACAACAACATTTTTATAATATATTCCACAGTTGGACCATTTTTATGTGGCCATTGCAAATGGATTAGTAAGCCTAGTAACAGAATATCAAGAGCCTTAAGAAGGACGGTTGATGTTAGACGAGACAGAAGAAAATGTGGGAACATAAGAGCATGTCTGACTTTGTAGAAAATGACTTTGCAGAAGTAGACTAGTGGTAACAAGGGACCAGTAGAGGGGAATATTGAAGAGTTATTGCTTAATAGAGAAAAAAAATTTTGCTTGAAATGATAAAATTCTTTAAAAATTTTAAGCAGCAGTAGTGATGGTTACAAACATTGTGGATATAATAACTACTACAATCAACACTCTTGGCACCAGCAGTCAGGAAATCAAAAGGCAGTTTGCATTGGGAAAATCTGCTGTCAGGGACTACTTCAGAGTATTGAAGAGGAATGACGTCAGTCTAGTGGCTTAAGTGTGCTGGATTGAAGTCACGGTCTTTGCAATTACTTGATATTCATCACATAGCTGGAAAATGACTAAGGATAATAGAAGAAGGATTTATGCCTTTGAGCTGTGATGCTGGAATAAAGTATTGAACATACCATGGACTGCTAAGAGAACAACATGTCTGTCTAGGAGAGGGTGAAACTAAGCTGTTCATTGGAGGCAAGGATTTTGAAAGCCAGGAGGGACCAGTCCTTGAGAAGGATATCATGGAGAAGGGGTGGGTATGTTGGAGACAATGAGACTGGCTCAGGATGGGGCAGGGCTGAGTTGCAGGCGACTTGACAGCACATAACAACAACTACAACTACTACTAAATTATTCACTTTCCAATGGCTAAGATGGTATTTAAAATATATTTTTTCCCTAAAAAATGTGGTTATAAAGCTTTCCAACTTCTTGTTTGGGTTCTTAAATTAGAGTATAAGAAAGGTGTGCAGCACATGTAAACATGATGCTAATGCAATTTATTTAGTTACTTAACAGACAAATATTTTTATAAAAATGCTTCATAGTTAAGACACTGTGCTTGGTTTTGAGTATAGGAAGATAAATGAAATGGACTTGGTTCCTGCTCTTATGCAGCATACATTCCAGTGGGAGGGGCAGCAAACAATTGGGAACAGACGGTAACAAGACAACAGATTATAAAGAAGATAAAAATATCTATGTACTTTCTCATTGTACTAAATGCCAGCAATGCAATGTGCCTTTGTTTACTTGCTGCATTAAAAGTCACCCTGAAACTTATTGGCTTAAAGCAGCCATAGTAATTGTTTTGCTCACAAATCTGTGGGGTTTTTTAGGGCCTAGTGGGAACAGCTTATCTCTGTGCTGTGCAGCACCAGACTGGAGCCCCACTTCCAAGGCAGCTCACTCACACACCTGGCATGTTGATCATGGTTGTCATTTGGGAGCACAGCTGGGGTTGCTGCCTGGGACCTTTCCCCTCTCTGCTCGAGCTTCTTCATGTTGCTTGGGCTTCCTCACAGCATGGCGGCTAAGTTCCAGGAGTCAGAAAGTAGACGCTGTCAGCACTTTCAAGGTCTGGGCCTAGAAACAGACACAAAGTCACTCCTGCCATAATTTATTAGCCATGTAGTCACAAGTGCTTATTTAAATTCTCGGGGATGGGGTCATAGGTCCAACTCTGAACGGTAAGAATTTTTTGATTGGTTTTTTAAAAGTAAATTGTGTCTATTTTTATTTACCATAAGATGCCATTTCATATGTTACCAATTTTAAGACTAGAGCCCTTGTTGTTTGTTGTATATCGTAGGGTCAGAACTGACCTATAGCTGATTCTCCAGTGGCTTTTCAGAGGCAGTTCGTTGCTCGCTTGGGAAGAGATTGCGCATTCTTCTCCTGCTGGTGGCCTTGAACTGCGTGCCTTTGGGACTGTAATGCAGCTTCTTGTCACTAAGCCACCAGAGCTCTGTAAGTCTAGTACCCTAGAGACAATTTCTTTTTGCTCAAGATTTTTTCCTTTAATTAAAATTTATTGACTTTGGTTTATATATGGTGGCTTAATTGTAAATTTATATTCTGAGCAGTGTGGTATTGTTAGTTGACAGATTATCATGTCTCTCCCCTTAGTCTTCTAGTCTTTATATAAGCAACCTCTTCATAAAATAATTAATCATAAAAGAGAACTATATTAAATATGAGTCCCCGGGTTCATCCTAGAGAGGGTTAAACCAGGCTGCTCCTTGGATGCAAGGATTCTGAAGATTCGTTTGACATACTTTGGACACGTAAGGAGGGACCCCTTTTTGGAGAAGGATGTCATGCTTGGGAGGGTAGAGGGACAGCGCAGGAGAGGAAGACCCTTGATGAGATGGATTGATTCAGTGACTGGGATAACCGGGTAGGTATGTCAGAGACAGTGAGATTGCCATAGGATAGAGAAGGGTTTGAGGCTGTTGTACAGGGTCACTGTGAGTCACAGGTGACTCGAAAGCACATAACAACAAACAACATCAGGAGATCAGGAGACCAGGAGACATATTTTACTGGCGAAGTTTACAGTCAGGGATGTTGTGATCTCTACAAATTACTGAAGAGGAATGATGTCAGTTTGAGGACTAAGGTGAACCTGATTTAGGGCATGGTCTTTTCAGTCACTGGCTATACATCTGAGAGCTGGGCAATGACTAAGGCAGACGAACTGATGTCTTGAGTTGTGGTGTTGGAGAAGAGTGCTGAAAATTCTATGGACTGCCAGAAGCATGAACAAGATATATCTCGGAGAAGGTGCAGCCTGGGTGCTCTTTGGTGACAATTGTGATAAAGCTCGTCTCACATACTTTGGACATGGACAAGAAGCTATTCCTTGAAGAGGGATATCAGACTTGGAAAGGTGGAAGGATGGTGAAAGCAAGGAAGACCTTCAAGGAGATGGACAGACACAGTGATCACAGCAATGGTCTTGAGTGTGGCAGAGACTGTGAGGATGGCCCAGGATAAAGCAATGTTCAGACCACTTGTTCATAGGATCACTATGAAGTGTAGTTGATGCTAAAACACCTAACCACAGTATGCACTGGCATTACGTAAGTGGCAACAAGTTTGATTTTCATTGAGTCAGAATTGATTCAATGGTTATGAATTGTTTTTGTTTGTGGTTGGTTTTTTTTTCTGGGTTGGTTAGAATATTGTAATCAGTCTTATGTCAAGAGCCTTTTCAAACTCTTTTGTTTGGCAAACGGTTAACTGTCAAATTATTTATCTAGAAAGAGCAGGGTTGTTTTGCTTGTTATAGGGAGTTCTGACAGCATCCTGTGTAAGAAACTGTACAGCCAAACCAAAAGCAAGTGGTTCAAATCCACCAGCTGCTCCATGAGAGAAAGAGGGACAATCTCTTCTTGTGCAATTTACAGCCACTGACATCCCTGTGGAGGGTCAGTTATGAGCTGGCTCCCATTCAAACAACCACCACAGCCACTACAAACATTCACTTGGTAGATGGAAAGTACATCCTTTTTTACTTTCCCAGGCTTCTGTCAGGTAGCCTCCCTCTGCTTGGTGGAGGGAGAAGCACCTGGCATTGAACATCTCTTGCTTTCTGTGGCTCTTAGGCAAGTTAGCCTTTCAAGGCCCTTCTTACACCCACACAGTGGAGAAAACAAATACCATCAAAAGGTGTTTTGGAAGATTTCATAAACTACCTTCCATGAATTACCTGAGCACACAGTAAGTACTCAGTAAAACCTGGTTTCTTTTCTCCAAGCTCTGAGCAATTTCCTCCTTTCACACCTTAAGGCTATGTTCTAAGATAGATGATAGATAGATAGATAGATAGATAGATAGATAGATGATAGATAGATAGATAGATAGATAGATAGATAGATAGATAGATAGATAGATATTGCTTTATATATACTATCATTACTGGCATGTTGGAACCACTGCCCACAGTTGTGTTTGCAAGGCCATAAATCTCACACAGAGATGGCCTTTTCTCTGCCAAGGAGCTCTGGAGGATTTGAACTTGCCCTTTGCATCAACTGTGCTGTTCCCTAGTGACTACACCACCAGGGCCTCCTATGGCATTACATATTAGTGTGTTTTCATTAGTCCTAACCACATTTTCTCTTCTGAACCACCAACTACTCTTGAAAGTCTTTGGTGTTAAAATATTGATATGGATGATTAAAAGAATCAATATTACAGTCTTAGGAGGAATTTGAACAAAACAAGAAGCTTTTGAAATAGATATAGGTGCTCTCCTCACAGCAGCATTCACTTCCTTTTACTGAGGCCTTCAATGGCCACCTTCAGGGAATGTTTCCAGAGCAGAGAAAACTAATCTCCTCCCTAAATTAGTGCTTGGACCTCTATACCCACGCATTCTTGAGCTGGCCTGGTTTATCTATTCCCAGAGTTTGCTTATTCCTTGGATAGATTCTGTTTGCAACTGGCAGTTCAAAAGGGGGGAGGCGAAGAAATTACCTCGGATGGCTGGAGCAGAGAACTAATGGAGGGAAGCCCCCAGGCTTTGCTTGTGGGACATCTGGTCAGAAAATCTGTGGATGAATCAGTACAAGCGGATGTTCGTTGAAATGACCAAAAATCATATTTTGAAGTGATCACTGTGGATGGCTTTATATTAAGAAGAAAAGACTGCTGTGGAAGACGGCTGCTTTTTTTAGAGGCTGAGATGTAGTGATTCTAAGACTTCCACTGTTCCCTTTGTAAGCAAGTGGACAGACTCCAGACATGTGAACACCAGCATTTAGTCTTAAAGTCTTGAGCAATCTGGAGACCCTACTATAAACTGATGGTAGCTTTCTCCTAATTCCTGACTTGGAACTGCGTATGAGAAGCAGCTTAGTATCTATGCGTGATCCTAAAGCAATGAGTGACATACGTCTGTGATCTATCAGAGCATGGGTGATTCCTAGAGTGCTGATTGGTGCCAGATCATAACCAGGGATTAAACATTTGGTGGTTGTTGTTGTCGTCCCTATGTGGCTCTGTGTAGCCACATGCCAACTTTATGCACTCTAGATGCTTAACTTGATTTATTTGCTAGATCATTGCAACTGCCAAACACTGCATGTTGTTGTGTGTAGCCAAGTGTTGATTCAGAGCTACACCTAAAAGATGCAAAAAGGAAATCTGGAATGAAATGTGGTAGTAAATTGGGTGTTAAGAGCACAGGTTATGAAGAAGGATAGGTGAGAACCTAGCTTTATTATTTGATCTCTGAATATTGTGAATGTTTGTTTACCCTCACTAAGTTGAGAAGAATAGGAGTCTCCGAGCACTTAATTGTGCTCAAACAGAACCTATACCCGGACCAGAAGGCTGTTGTGTGAACAGAGCAGGGGAATACGATGTGGTTTAAAACTGAGAAGGGAGTATGTCAGGGTTGTATTCTCTCTCTATACCTATTCAATCTGTATGCTGAGCAAATTATCTGAGAAACTGGACTCTATGAAGAGACGTGTGGCATCAGGATTGGAGGGAGACTCTTCAAGAGCCTGTGTTATGCAGATGGCATAAGCTTGCTTACTAAAAGTGAGGAGAACTTGAAGCATTTGTTGCAGAAGAAAAAAAAATGCAGGCTTCCATATGGATTGCATCTCAATGTCAAGAAAACAAAGATTCTTACCACTGGACGTATAGGCAGTTGTCATGGCGGATGGAGAGGAAATTGAAACTGCCGACAGCTTCATCTTGCTTGGATCTGCATTTAACACTTTTGGCACCAGCAGTCAGGAAATAAGGAGACACGCTGCACTGGGAAAAATCTGCGATTAGGGACTTCTCCAGATTATTGAGGAGAATGATGTCAGTTTGAGGACTAAGGTACATCTGATTTAGGCCATAGTCTTTCCAATTACATCTGAGAGCTGGACAATGAATAAGGATGACAGAAGAAGAATCAATGCCTTTGAGCTGTGGTGTTGGAAAAGAGTACTGAACATCCCATGGACAGCCAAGAGAACAAATGACTATGTCTTGGAGAGGCTACAGCTGGAGTGCTCTTGGAGGCATGAATGATGAGACTTCACCTCACATACTTCAGGTATGTGCTTGGAAGGGCTATTCCTTGGAAAAGGACATGGTACTGGGAAGGGTGGAGGAGCAGTGAAGGAGAAGACCCTTAATCAGGTAGATTGACACTATGGCTGCTGCAATGGGCGCTTGTGTGTCAGGAAGTGTGAGGATGGTGCAGGATAGAGCAGAGTTCAGATCTTTTGTTCATAGGGTCACTCTGAATTGTACTTGACTTAATAGCATCTAACAACATCAATAACAAAGCTGCAAGAGATGCAGACTTCACCAGGTGACACCATCAGAGGCGGGGACCCTATCATGAATGTCTAGAAAGTTTTTGTGCAGTGTTTCGATAGCAATTTATTATTTTTCAATAAAAGTATCCCTATTACACAACCTATTATCAAAACCAAAACCTTTTTCATAAATCCAGTATATGTGTGTCAATACATCGATAAGACTTCCCTAATTTACTTTTTTAAACTTTGTGCTTTGCTCAGAGCTGTTGTGATTACTCAATTACAGTGACGTTTTGAATTACATGGCCTCAGCTGTGTGCACTATAAGCCCATGACATTGTTTTCATTAATTTGGTCACATTTTAGCTATAATAGTGTGGTGGCCCAGTGGTAAAAATGGAGCTCTGGTGGCCAAGTGGTAAGAAACTGCGCTGCAATCCCAATGGCTCACAGTTTGAATTCACTAGCTGTTGTGCAGGAGAAGGAAAGACAATCTCCTCCCCTGGATTAACTTCCTGTGAAAACCCTCCAGAGGGTCAGCTATGGGTTGGTGTCAACTCAACGGTACACAACAACAACAACAACAACAACAACAACAACAACAGTGGTTAGAAGCTGTATTGTATTCCCAAAACCACACAGTTAAAATCCACCCACTGCTCTGTGAGAGAAGGACAGACAGTCTCATTCTGAGCTATTTACTTTCTCTAAAAAAAACCTGTTGGATAGTCAGTTGTGGGTCAGTTCCGACTTGACGGTAAACAACACCACCACTCCCAGTAGCTTTTTCATAAATAATGTCCATATAGGAAGATTTTCCAAAACAATTTTGTTAGTAGTATTTTACTCTAATTTACACAACATATAAGCAATTTAAAATTATATTTACCACATATTATACTATATTTAAATTCCTAATAAGTATTGCTAAGAATTCTGTATAGTGTGGTATGGGAGAGAGTCTGTGATGACAGCATGACTTATGATAGTGACATCAACTCAGGTAACACCATTGCACTAAACTGATTTCCTCATTTATAATTGTGGTATAATGATATTAACTATCTTATGAGGTTCTTATGAGGATAATCGAAATATTCTATGACTTGGCAGACTTCCTGTTTCAGGATAGAGCTAATAAATAGAAAATATTACTAATGTAAGAATGTGTGTAGTGCCATCATGCTACATAGATATAGAAGATATACTTTGCCTATGGAGAGAAGGCAACCCTGAAACATACTTTTCTTATTCTTAAACCATGCACTGAAGAACCTATGGTTAAAAGGACAAACAAATATGTCTTAGAGAAGGTGAAGCTGGGTGCTCTTTGGAGGCAAGGATGATGAGGCTTCACCACACGTACTATGGGCATATTGCTAGGAGGGGCTATTCCTTGGAGAAGGACATAATAATAGGAATGGTTGAGGGTTGACCAAGGACCCTCGACCAGGTGGATTGACGTGGTGACTGCCTCAATAGGTTCTTGTGTGTCAGGAAGCGTGAGGATGGCACAGGATAGAACAGGGTTCAGTTCTTTTGTTCATACTCAACTCAGTGCCTCCTAACAACAACAATAGTTTCCCTATATATTACTTTCTGCTGTGCTTATTTTTCAGGCTGTTAAGTTGATTTGTTGTTGTTGTTGTGGTGCACCATTGAGTTGGTACTGACTCATAGTCACTCTTCTAGTGGGTTTTCTGAGGCAAAACATTCCGTGGGAGGAGACGGCCCATCTTTCTTCCATGGAGCAGCTAGTGGATTCTTTTGGGTTGGGAGCACAATTCCTTACCACCAAGCTACCAGAACATCCTACTGTCCTTGACATTTGTCTTTATGTACCTGTCTGTTGTCTTTAAGGAGACAGTATTTCATGTCTGTTTACACATTCCTTTGTGGTTTAGCTTTGATTTGCACACTATGAGGAGCTCTGATGGGATAGCATCTGTTGCACTATTGACCAAAAGGTCACACATTCAAATCCACAGTGACTCCACAAAAGAAATATGGACCCTCTCCTCTCATTAGGATTTACAGCCTCGACATCTCACTAAGGGTCACCATGAGTCTGAATGGACTGCCTAGCAGTGAGTTTGAGTTTTGCACCATCTAGGGAATTCCTATCTCCAAAAACGGTGATCTGACTGAGTGTGGAAATTATCAAACAATATCACACACAAGCAAAATCCTGCTGAAGATTATCCAAAAAGACTGGAACATTACCCTGATGGAGAACTACTAGAAATACAAGCTGGGTTTAGAAGAGGACATGGCACCAGAGACATTATCACCAATATCAGCTAGATCTTGGCTGAAAGCAAAGAGTAGCAGAGGAATGTTTATCTGTGTTTCATTGACTATGCAAAGGCATTTGATAACATGGATCACAACAAATAGTGGCTAACCTTGAGAAGAATGGAAATCCCTAAACACTTGGTTGTGCTCATGTGAAACCCGTACTTGGACCAAGAGGCAGTCATCAGAAATGAGCAAGGAAACACCACATGGTTTAAAATTAGGAAAGGAGCACTTCAGAATGTGTCCTGTCTCTATACCTTTTCATTCTGTACATGGAACAGATCATTCAGGAGGCTGGACTTTATGAGAAGGAGTGTGGCATTAAGATTGCAGGAAGATTCATCAACAACCTGTAATATGCAGATGACACAACCTTGCTTGCTGTAAGATATGAGGCATTTGCTGCAGAAGGTGAAGGATGATAGTCTTCAATATGAATTGAAGCTCAACTTCACAAAGACAATGATTCTCACCACTGGGACACTTGGCAGCATTATGATGGATGGAGAAGAGATTGAGGTTGTTAACAATTTCAGCTGCTTGGCTCCACAATCAACACTCTTAGTATCAGCAGTCAGAAAAATCAAAGGACGAATTGTACTGGGAAAGTCTGCTATAAAGGACCTCTCCAAAGTTTTAAAGAGCAATGATGACAGCCTAGAGACTAAGGTGTGCCTGATCCAGTCCATGGTCTTCACAATTACTTGCTACACAACAAAGAGCTAGCTTGTCAATGGTTAAGGATAACAGAAGAAGAATTTATGCCCTTGAGTTTAAAGACATAAAGACAACAGGAGAAGAGTATTGAACCATGTACCACTAGGAGGACAAATAGGTCTCTCTTGGAGCGGGTGAAACCAGAATTCTTCTTGGAGGTAAGGAGTTTTAAGCTCTGGTTCACATACTTTGGCTCATAGCCAGGAGGGACCAGTCCTTCAAGAAGGACTTCATTTTTGGAATGGTGGAGGGACAGTGCAGGAGAGGAAGAGCCTGGATGAGATGGATCGATAGAGTAACTGGGTCAATGAGATTAGGTGTGTTGGAGTCAGTGAGACTGACTGACTCAGGATAGGGCAGAATTCAGAGTTATTGTTCACAGGGTCACCATGAGTCACGACCACTCCATGACACATAGCAACAACAACAACAACAACAAGGAATTAGCACTGTTGATGACAAGGGAATAACTAACGGTGCATGGTATAACACAGTCTACAAAGAGCAAAGGGAATGACTAATGGTGCATGGTATAACACAGCCTATGAAGAGTGGAGATTCAGACTTTGTGGTCTTTTGTGGTTTGTGAAGTCACAGGAGAGTAGAACTCAGCTTTCTGGATGGCTAGAGGCTTCACTTTCATCTTGGACAGTCATTTTCTCCCCACCCACTCTGACTGTTGGCAAGCAGGCAGAAGGACAGATGCAAATCCTTCTGGTAACACAGTTCCCAGTGATGGCCTTGTGGTTAGATGGCTTCCTTATGCTAACTTTTGGGAAAGATGCTCTCTGACTATTAAACTTTCTAATCTAGTAGTCTGGAATACTGAGCGCAGTGGCTGTTCACTGGTGAAGTTCTCCCTTCTGGACTGGTGGCCTGGGTTTGTTGTCCAGTCAGTGTCCTTCAGGGGCAGCCACCTCCCTTCCATCTGGCCGTGGAGGCTTACATGCTGCTATGATGCTGAATAGATTTCAGAGGAGCAACCAAACTAAGATGACTCTTAAAAACCCCTTGATCTACATCCAAAAATGAACCAATGAAAATACCCTACAGATTTTTATGGTCTGAAGTGAATCATGGGGATGGCTGGGAGCAGGCCGTGTTTGGCAGTTTAATACCTAGAATGTCATGAGTCAGCAGTGAGTCCTAAGGTGTCAAACAAAAGCGATAATGGAACATTGTTACTTGTTTGTATTTCTCAGTTCAATTCCTTTCAGGTAACGATCAGTATCTGCATCCATTCTGTGGTGTTATGTGTTGATTTCCTGTGGATCTTTGTGCATCACTGGGGGATTCATCTTCTGCATTTGCAAACTGGGCTCCAATATATGAGTTAAGAGCGCAGCTTCACCTCTGTTGTCCCAAAACCCTTTATCTGGCGATTTTTAAAAAATTTTGATTACTTCACCCTTATTCCTTGACAATTATTTTACAGCCAACCTCTCTGTATGAAGGAGGAAGTCAAAATGACTTCAAAAGTGGCCCTTTGGCAGATTTCTGAGGTTGTAAATTGCATGGGAGGAGATTGCCCAACTTCCTTCCCAGGATCGATTGGTGGATCCAAACAGACAGACAAGGCCCAGCTTTGGTTTAGCAGTGCTGTTCCCTCTGAACGAGGCCGCCAGAGCACAGCTGATTCTCCAGGGCGTTTGCAGGAGCTGTAAGTTGCACAGGAAGAGACTGCTCATCATTATCCTTGGAAGCAGCAGTGGATGCAAACTGTCTCGATTTGAAGAAGGCATGAACAGATGGAAATTTAGCATCTTCAATATTTGAGAAGAGCCCTTACTGCTTTAAAGTGAAAGCTTAGCTATTGTCAACTTGGGTTGCAGTCCCCTAAAGCAACATTGGTGAGCAGGACACATTTTAAGCAAATCACCTTGTACCCAGGACAGACGCACCCTCACAGCTGCTCCTCTGCACTGGGCCAGGCTGTGTGTGATTATTTGAACCGAAATCAATTCCTGTTATTTACAAGGAGAGGGCTCAGCGGGCATATGTCAAGCTCATTCGTTTCGTAAAGGATTCAGAGACTCCACAGCAACTTTTGTGAGGTCTGGAGACCAAGGTTCCTTTAGGGATTAATCAGGGTCCCCCTGTTACCATGGAGCAGAGTCTAGAGCTTAGGTGGCGTCTGTTTCTTGGGCAGCTAAGCCTCTCCAGGAGAATGAGCTTCCTCTCCGCCTGCTGGCCAGACCAGAGAAGTGTTTCTCAGGTTTCTGATCTGAGCAAAAACTCTCTGACCGTGTGTGTGTGTGTGTGTGTGTGTGTGTGTGTGTGTGTGTGATCTTCTTGTTTACTGTGAATTTGCTGTACAATTTTAGCAGCAGAGCCAGAACTAAGATGAGGAAATCAAGCAAACAAACAAGCCAATGCACAGTTGCGAAACAAAACAAATGAAAACTTGAATCCTTTCCAGGCAAGACCACCATGCATGAGAAAGCAGCTCTCAGCGTACATGGCCATGTTATGAGAGACACCAGCTGCCTTCTCTGTAATGTATCATGTCACATCACCTTATAATATCCCAGCAAGTGCCAAATAGGCATCCCTGGGTGGTGCAAACAGGAAGCTTAGCGATGTGAGTTCATCTGGAGGCTGCTTGGAAGAAAACCCCAGCAATTTGATTCCAAAAATGTTAGTCATTTATAAAATTAATCATCATTAGATTATACCTATCATTTCCTTGTCTTTTCAAGTCCCTGATGGATCTTTCTCATTTCTTTTACCCCTTCCCTCCCTCCACCCACCAGTCTGTGCAACCCTGTGATTTTGCCCCTACCCATCCGCACCTCTCTGTTCTTACCCCTTACTGCCTTGGATCCCCATACATGTTTTATGAGGTTCCCTTCCATTTTTACAATGATGATCTTATGCAGTATTTGTTCTTATGAGAGTTACTTAGTTCACTCAGCATAATGCTCTCTGTCTCTCTCTAGTTATAGTTAATTTTATAAAGCACAATGCATGAGAATGATTGTATGAAACAGCGCAAATGAAGAATAGTGTGAAACACAGCGTATACAAACTTTGTAAGCAAACCAATATAAATAAAAATTAAAAAAATTCAAAAAACAACTATGAGATATCATCTCACCCCAGTAAGAATAGAAAAATTTAACAGGACAGCAAGCAACAAATGCTGGCGAGGTTGTGGAGAAACTGGAACTCTTATTCACTGTTGGTGGGAGTGTAAAATGGTGCAACCACTGTGGAAGGCGGTATGGCGCTTTCTCAAAAAGTTGCAAAAATATGTGCTCGCTTCGGCAGCACATATAGTAAAATTGGAATACAGAGAAGATTAGCATGGCCCCTGCGCAAGGATGACACGCAAATTCGTGAAGCGTTCCATATTTTCGACCCTGAAATGAACCAGTCTGTAACGAAGGCTAACTCCTAACTCCTTTCACCTACAAATTTTGTCTTTGGATACAAAGCTAAGTGGATAGTCCTTACGGAGGGACTGTTTTAAAAAAAAAGTTGTAAATAGAGATACTATTTGACCCAGCAATTCCACTACTGGGAATATATCCCAAAGAGACCATAACTGACATCCAAGCAGATATATGCACACCCATGTTTATCACGGCTTTGTTCACAATAGCAAGGAGTTGGAAACAACCCATGTGCCCATCAACAAATGAATGGATAGAGAAGCTGTGGTATATTCACACAATGGAATATTATGCTGCATTGAAAAACAAAGAACTCATGCAGTATTATTCAAAATGGGTGACTCTGGAGGACATTATGCTGAGTGAAATATCTCAGTCACAAAAGGACAAATACTGCATGGTACCACTGCTGTAAAATGGGACTGACATCAGGGATGAGGTAAGACTGAGAAAAACTGGATAAATTGCATATACTTCATTGAAACAGATGAGGGAAAGAATAATTTAAAAGTGATGTATGAAAGGGTATTATGGTTATCACAAGAGTCCACAATTAAGGTTGCATAGTGGAGTGTACTTGGGGCGGTAGGAGGGAGTGCAGGGGAATTGTTTATCAAAGAAAGAATTTTTCTTTTACTTTTCAAAGAGAGGGGTGAACTGGGGTGCGGGGGCAGGGAGAAAAGTGCAACAATGAGTGAATGGAAATAAAAAATCTCTGTAAGTGTTCATTAAAATTATTAAAATAAAATCTAAAAAACCAAAAATTCAGCCATGTAAACCCTTCCGCTCTCCCTTGACACACATGGGGTCATCATGAGGTGAACCAATTTTTGTTTGTTTACTTTAGCAAGTGTCAGGCACTCACAGTGCGTTTTCTTATGCTGCCTCTCGTCCCTCTATTCCATGCAGATGACCCAGGGGACAGGCAATGGGAGTGCAAGGGTCCATTCCGAGAAGTGTTCCAGGAGTCCTTACTCAGCCTGCCTGTGGGGACCCAGGGCACATGGGGGTTAGTGCTGGCATTTGGGGGACCTCAATATATGGTTACGATGAGAATAAATGAATGAAGGAGTGTAATTGCTGTGGTCAGAGAACCCAACTTCCAACCCACGTCTGATTGCGCTTTGGAAATGGAGAAACCATGGTACTAAGAAAGTAATTAGTTTACAAGGGCTCAGTCAGCGAGCTACACAGTGTCAGAAACAAGATAAAAGCTTTTGTTTTGAGGTTCAGGGTCTCATAAATGTGTGTGTGTGTGTGTGTGTGTGTGTGTGTGTGCGCGCGTATAGATTTGTGGACTTGGTGACGTGACCCAGCTTGATGGCCATTCGGACAGATTATTTTCATGAGAAGCAGAAGTTAACATAGTGCTGACACAGAGACAGAGCCTCCTGATGTTCAAAACAGTGGAATTGCTATTTACAGTGTTCTGCCTGTGTGTGGGTCTACATTTGTACAACCTCCTCATGTAAACAAACAATCGAAATCACCACAGGAATAAATCTGACTGTGGTGGCATTTGGGTTTCTGAGGGAATGTAAATACAAAGTCATATGCATTTTCCCAGAGATGATCGCAGGCAGCTTTGCTTGGAAAATGAGCAAAGCCAGGGGGTCGGTTTGGTGGAGCGGAATCAGACAACACTGACACAGCACCAGAGGGCTTCTGGGAGTGTGGATCTGGGCATCAGGAATCAGACCACCCCCTGCCTCGTGGCATCTAGCACTCATGATTGTTTTCTGGAACCCTGACTTGGGTGGGGAGATTTTTTTCCAAATCAATTCTTTGCCATTCTTTGCGATATGGCTTCTTTTTTATTGTAAAGGTTTTCTTTCTGATTACAAACTTAATCACATCAATTGGACAAAATTTTGGAAAATGTGGAAAGGTGTGAAGATCAAGTAAAAGGAACTTGTAGTTCACTACTCAGAAACGAGAACCCTAATGGTTAAGAAATTGCACTGCCAAGCCAAGCAGTTTAACTCCACCAACCGCTCAGTGGGAGAAAGCTGGGCAGTCTCTTGCCAAGTGATTTACAGCCTCTTAAAATTCACTGGAGGGTCAGCTATGAGTTGGGTCTGCCTTGATATAACAAGAACTAACCATAAAAAGATCCTGTTAACATTCTGGAATATACTCTAGTCTTCCCTTCTGGTGTTCTGGTAGCCTAGTGGATAGGGAGCCAACCCAAATATAGGAGGTAAAAATCTATCAGCTGCTCCTCAGGATAAAAATGGACAATCTCCTCTGGGGCACTTTGGAGCCTCTGAAAACTTACTGGACGGTCACCTCACAGTTTGGACTCAACAGCAATGACTTGTTTTGCTGAGTTAATGTTTCCATTGATGTATACTTTTCCAAATTTCCTTTGGTGTGCACTCTACTGCTCCTCCCACCCCCTTGGAGATATTGCTGTTGTTGTGAAGTGCCATCAAGTAGTAGGTGACTCATAGTGACAGTATGAATGAAAACCTCGGACACGTGTATAATTTTCATCCTTTCTCCATGTTTGTAGGGTTTCTGGAGGCAAGTTATTACGGAAGTGGATGCCACTTCTGCTTCCAAACACTGTCCATGGGTAACCGTTATTGCATTTGACACATCAGTATATACTGAGAGAAGTTTTCCATGCAGTTCAGTATTTTTCAAAGCATAGATTTTAAAGGAGACTTAATTTTCTGTTGTATGTTGTTGGTGTGTGTCATCGAGTCAGAACCAAATCATAGCTGACTCTCTGGTGGATTTTCCGAGGCAGTAAACTGCAAGTGAGCAGATAGCCCATCCTCGCATGAAGCAGCTGGTGGATTTGAACCTTGTGCCATTGGGATTGGAGTGCAGTTTCTTACCACTAGGCCACCAGAGCTCCCTTTCTGTTGTATAGATGAATTATATTTGCTTAAACATTTCTTATAGTAGAATTTTGATATTTTAGATCACATGCAAATGGTTAATATAGCATTCTTTTTTTTAACCTGTTAACTTTCTTTACAAATGAACATAATTTGGATAAATTTTAAAGTATTTGGGTTTTTTTTAACTTTCTTCTTCCAAGATATATTTATTCATTCTGCTGGCATTGTCTAGCTTTTGCATATTGAGGCTTTTGAAAATATTACGCCGTTTGCCAGGCACACCTTAGTCTTCAAACTGACAATACTTACTCTTTAGCATTTTTTTTTATTTGTAATTCCTGTTTATTTTTGGCTCCTGGGGCAATGTCATCTTTTCAATATGAAAAAAAGCAATTTTAACACAAATAGAAATTTGAAATGTAGAAGAGGGGGAAAGTATAAGTTTTTAAAAGGGAATAGCAAATGGAAGAAATGAGTTATTACATGAAGCACGTCCTGTTCACTCTGGGGAATCAATGCAGACCTGTAAGTGGCAGTGCACACTGGGCCACGCCAGAACTGCTATTATGATGTGGGAGGGAAGTAAAGACCTAGTGGGGCAAACTACTCCAAAGTCAAACTGGGAGCTCAGAACAGCTTTAAAGAGGTCTTTGGTGGCAGATTTACCCAATACAATCTTTTTATTTCTTACTTAAAAAAATTTTTATACTAATTTATTTACAAAGTTTGAATGCAAAGTATTTGGTTTTAATTTTGAAGTGTAACACTTGAGACCTTGTAGTTAAGACAAAACGAAGGGAGAAACCTTGCCCCAAACCTCCCAACAAACCACAAGAAAGTGATTAGAGCTGGGGGTAAGGGACAAAATTTAAACTGGAAAACTCCTCCTTCCTTTTCTGCTTCTCTGGTTTCTTTCCTCCCTTTCTTCCTTCCTTCAGTAAATGGCTGCTATAGGTGAGCATAGGACAAGCCTTGGAAAAAATAATAAACAACTTCTTGTTTAAGCCACAGTGGCTGCTGGCTGTGCATGTGTGGGAGGAAGGAGTGACTACAATGGATTATTAACTTTTCAGGAAAGGCAAGGCTGGCCTTAGCTGTTGAAAGGTGTGTGGGTGTGTGTATCCATGATTATACTGCATAGTTTGACAAGGGCAGACAGTGGATGGAGAGAGCTGGTAGGTTGAGTCCCTTTTGCTCATGGACTGACTCATAGATCTTCTATGCTTCAATTCTCTATTCCCTAAAAATAATAAGCAATTTCTGCTTTACTTAATCCAAAGTTTCTCTAAAGTCACATTAAGTCTTTTCCACACCTTCATGCTGCATGATTTTTCTCATTCACCTATGTGTATCAACCGAGTTGCAAACTCTTAATCTGAGACATTGAAATGAAAGAAGGAATTGCCACCAGTTGTTCCTCGGTTGTTGTTGTTGTTGTGTACCATTGAGTCATAACTCACCCGTAGTTGACCTTCCAGTGAGTTTTCAGAGTCAGTTGATCATGTGGGAAGAGATGCCCATGGAGCAGCTTGTAGATTTGAACTGCATTCCTTTAGATTGACAGGGCAACTCCTTACCACTAAAACACCAGAGCTGCATTAGTTACCAGGATCAGATCCGCTTCTTCCTTGAGCACATTCCCTCTTGTGGTGGATGTGACTGATGTATACATAAAACTAGGTCATATCTTGTCATTGTTGCTCTTCCATTAACAGGAAGTCATGGGGTCAGGCTAGGACTCAGGATGTGTCTGATCAGGAGGGCTGTCCCAAATGTGACAGTGTTGTCTAACCTTACTGATTGGCAAGGTTCTCTAACAATGTTTGCTGTTAACTTATCTCCACACCCCATCCTCACACCCTTGTCTGTGAGAACAATACCAACTCCCAATGACCCGTTCAAAGTTCTTCATCTTCATGCCACTTCACTCTTACTGATTTCTTGACTTTGGAGACCTAAAAAATAAAACAACAATAACAAACAAACAAACAAACAAACAAACAAACAAACAAACTCAAACAAAACACAAGAGAAGAATACATCCATTACCACTGAGTTGATTCTAATGAATGGTGACCACAGGGCAGCACAGAATAGGATTTCCAGTACTGTAAGTCTTTCTAGAAGCAAATGACCACATTTTTCTCCCATGGAGTGACTGATGGTTTCAAATCATTGGTGTTTTGGCTAGTAGTCAAGGCTTCTTCTAAGATCTTTATCAAGGGCCAAATGAATAATGGTGTAGCTAATTATCTTGGGTAAGATGACAAAACTGAATTGTATTTGAGGACCACCCCCCTATTTTACATATGAATATTATTGGATATGTGATTCATGAGTACTTCTATTTTCATTTTTTATGATGTCTTTTTTAATTTTTTAAAAATTTTATACT
Organism: Elephantulus edwardii; assembly: GCF_000299155.1. Lineage (NCBI taxonomy): Eukaryota > Metazoa > Chordata > Mammalia > Macroscelidea > Macroscelididae > Elephantulus > Elephantulus edwardii. The sequence goes on along the minus strand of NW_006399905.1, from coordinate 3,573,457 downwards.
TGTTTCTTTACAAAGTTCATATACATTGTTTTTCATACCATTTCTTTTCCATTTTTTTACCTCCTCCATCAAATTGTGTAACTCTATGTTTAACTCCCTTATTCTCACTCCTCTGCTTCCCCCTACCCCTTGGATCCTCATACTCATTCTACAATAATGGTCTTATACAGTATTTGTCCTTATGGGACTGAGTTAGTTCACTTAGCATAATACTCTCCAGTCCCTCCCAAATTAGGTAGTGATTTCCATTATCATTGATCCTGTGTGCTGTGTTGTATTCCATCACATGAATGTACCATAATTTCTCAATCCATTTGATTGTGATTGGACATTTGGGCTGTGAGGACTGAAACACATCTGTAATCATGCCTTAGTGTCTCGTCCACAGTCATCCTTGATGCAGATGCTCAAAACAAACACTGCAGAAATTGAAAACTCAGTAACTAAGTGTAAATGGTTTAACCTAAGAGGGGAGAACTGTTCCTTAGCAAATTCTCTAAAACAGTCAAGTAAATATTCTGAAAAGAAGATATATAAATGTTAATAGAGAAATATTATAATTATACATCTGACAATATTTTTTAAAATGGTGCTTTTAAAAGAATTGCCACTTACTCAGAATTTTAGAATGTGCCTGAGTTATGATTCTGAATTGTTTCCATGACAATGAGTTTGGGTTTTGGTTTATTTAAGATATTAAGCAAACAGGGTTTAGAGAGGATCGATAATTTACTCAAGGTTTTACAATGAGTAAGTTCAAAGGTGAAACGTGAACACCAAAATACACTTTTCATCAATTAACATTTTCTAATGACAAAATTTAGCAAATACCAATGTGCTATAGTATACTATCTCACTTAGGAACCCTCTAAGATATTATTATTGTTGTTGTTGTTGTTCTATTCTGTCAAGTTGAAATCAACTCATAGATAACTGTCCAGTAGATTTTCAGAGACTGTAAAGTACAGGAGATTACCCATCTTTCTCTAGCTGGGCTACTGGTGGTTTTGAACCATGTACCTTTGGGTTGGCAGTGCAAGTCTTTAGCACCAGGTCATCTGGACTCACTAGTCACAGGTAAGCTGGAGCTCCAAAAGATACAGAGCTTTGTTCAAGGTGCATGGTTATTATGTGGCTGTTCAGGGTTATAGCCCAAGCCTGTCTAACTCCAAGGCCCATGGCGTTCCCACGCACCAAACTTCCTTCTGGAGTCATTCTGATCTGAGATGTTCTTGGCTTCTCAAAACAAAACTCCTCCAGCTCTTATTAGTTTTGCAGACTGTGGATGATGCACAGGAAGAAAAGGGGCCGAGAAGAATCAGCACAGGGCAGTGTAAGTGGATTTTTTTTCTCCTTCACCCAGCTTTTGGGGAGCTTGGGTGGTCAACTTCCCATGAGTTGCACTGCTAACTCTAACACAGTGCACCCCTGGTTGTTTAAATCCACCCATGGCTTCTGAAAATAAAGCTAGACAGTCTCCTCTAATGCAATTCACAGCCTCCAAAAATCCACTGGAGAGTCAGCTTCGAGTGGGTTCCAACTTCACAGCAACTACTTAGAACAATTTTTGAAAAGTTTTTGAATTTTTTTTCAGTCCAATTCAGAGCTCTGTACAATATTACTGATACAATTTTTTCATACTCAATCCCATATTAATAATCTTCACCTAGGTTTCAAAATTCTTTGGCACAGAGTTTTTGTGTTTTTTTTTTAAAAATAGTCAGCAAACCAGGGCTAGCACCAGTTCCATATTCAGGGTCATGGTGCGGTACACTTCTCCAAAGGACAGACAGACGGAGCTGCAGGAGTTCTGACACAGGAGAAAGCCAGGGAAGTAGGACACCCTTGAAGGTATTTGGCACCCAACAGAGTTGAGGTGGAGCAAAGAGTCATAGAAGTGCCAGGCCTCTCACTGGGGCAGGGAGTCTGCCAGGGAGCTGCCACAGGCCGGGCAGGCATAATGACACAAAAGGAAATGAAGACATTCCTCAGGCTCCCACCCACCTTCTTCTCCTCAGATCCAAAGAGGCTTTATTGAATTTCATGCTAGGTGAAAGAACACATATGCTGCCAGCAGATGCCACTGTCCACAGGTCATTAGGGCCTTGCCTGAAGTCAGTGCTTTACAGGCCTCCTCGAAGGAAATCTTAAAGGAAACCTTTCCCCTGCCAGAAAAAAGATATGTGTGTGGTGAGTCTCTGTGTATGCGTTCTGGGGCAGAGCAAGCCTCAAGGAGAAGTTCTGCTTTGCATGTCCAAAAACCTCCTGGCCGTAGGACCTGAGATGGGAAAATGGGCGTCGTGTGAGCGAAGTCCTTTGCCAGCTGGTGCTGCGGGGGACAAAAAGTGCCTCCTGGCCCAAGGAGTCAAATATTCCCGCCAGCTCTTGGGTTGGCCAGAGCTCTGTATGGGGATTTGGGTTTCCCCAGGCAGGAGAAGCGGTTGGCATCTATGCAGTGAAGCATTCCTGAGTGGAAAGCTTCCTCTTTTATTTGTTCATGTGTTCCTTTCCATGTCAGAGTTGCACTAAGTTTTTATTAGATTAGGCAATTTTTAAAGAATAAGCAAGAAAACAAAAAATAAAAACATTATGAGAATGTTCTATGGTATAAACAACACCTCCGTCCCCATGCATACACACACCTGGGAACTACTGTCCCGATAACCAAGACTTTAATACCTCCTTAACGTGGTATTGTGATCCATTTTTGTTTCCATTGTTTGCTGCCATTTCAATGGCTCTGACTTAGGACAATATCGTGCACAGAATGTTGGAGTGTTGCTTGGCCTTGCACCCTATTTAGAATCATCGATATTGTTGGAGTCCATTATTACCTCTCATCCCAGGAGGCTCATCCTGTAGCGTTGCCTTGGACAATGTCCCATGGTGGTCAATAGAGTCATCACTGGCTGAGTTTCAGAAGTAAATTGCCAAGCCTTCCATCCTAGTCTGTCTTAGTCTAGAAGCTCTGCTGACTCCAGCCTGCCACGGCTCATCCGTGGTGTTTGCAATACGATTGGCATGACTTCCAGCATCACAACAGCACACTGTAGGCACTGCTGTGCTTGAAATTGACAGGCAGTGGAGATGCAGTTCTAAGTACACACAGTTTGAAAAGAGTTTACCAAATTAGATTTCAGATAAATCAGTGGTCCTCAGCCTGGGAAGTGCCGAGGACTTATATTTAAGAAATTGTGACTCAGTGGCTCTGGAGTGAGTAGGGCGCCCTCAAGTGCAACTAGAGTGGAGAACTCATGGCGTCGATAGGAGAGACCCACGTGCAGGCTCATTCCTGCTGTGTCTGGAGGAGAGGATGCAGAACTTGGAGTTTAAGCTAGATTGTGACATACCCTTACTATGGTATTTCAAGTGGATTTCATCATCATGCTTTTTCAGGCACAAGGAATCTTTCTTACATCCTGGATTTACTGGAGCAGGCTTCCAGAAGGGTTAAAAATACCTGTGCAGTCCTGTGTAACCAATATGGTATTCTAAGGCTTAGACTCTACTAGCCTCCAACTGTAATATCCACAGAAAACTCCCTTGTCAAGGGACACACATTGGAGAGAATGCATTGTCATCCTTTCATTTACCTGTAGAACTAAGGAGAAAAAACTTCCACACACCCAAATATGATCAATGTTTTTTGAATGGATGTCACACTTCATCTGAGAAAATCTCACTGGTTCTTAGTATTTTCAAATGGCCAGAATCATCTTGTGCTTCCTGCTTTTCAGCTGAGGAAATGGAAATTCTTGGAAAACTTGGTTACAGTGATGTAGTTAGGCATAGACCAGAGAGCCTTAGTATTAGACTGCAGCATGCTTACTGACCTGGCCCTGTACTGCTCCCTGCTGAAACCCCAGGAGAAAGGCTTTTTGATTTAAGGATTGAGAAAATCTCGACTGTCTTAGAGGCTTAGGACATTATTGATGGCTCATTTGGAATATCCTAGAAGTCTGACTAGAAAGAATGGGTTAAGTAAAATTATTTCATATAGTAGGATTCCATATTACATATGTGGTGAGAAATTATTGGTGGTGATGTGGTGGTATTGAGGTATGTGTTTGTTGTATAAAATGCATATATAAATTTGTCTTTTAGAGGTTAAGTAACCAAACCAGGTGTTCAATGCTTTTATCTAGCTCCTGTTGCTTTTGTTGTTGCTTTTTGTCACGTCAGCTCAGACTCTTGGTAATCTTGTGGCAAGAGAATGAAAGGTCCCTGATCCTGTGCCATCTGCATGGTCACTCACTTCCTTGACCCCACTCTCGTGACCTCTCTATTATCTGAGTGACTTTCAACCTGAGGGGTTCACTTTCTGGCACTATATTGGATAGTAGGGAGCTCTGGTAGCCTAATGGGTAGAGAGTCATGCTTCCAATCGAGACAGGAGGTTCAAATCCACCAGATGCTCCGTGAGAGAAGGATGGACAATCTTCTCCCATGTGATTTACAGCCTCCAAAAATCCACTGGAAAGTCAGCTATGTGTCAGTTCTGGCTGGATGGCAATGATTGAGCTGAGCGGAATTTTGTTGTGTTCCACATGATTTTCACTGGTTACTTTGCAGGAGATTGTCAGGCTGTCTTCTGAGTGTCACTCAGGACCATACAGTCTGAACTGACTCCAGCGACCTTCCTGCAGGATTCTGAGGTTATCAATCACACAGAAGGAAATTGCCCATCTTTCTTCCTCAGAGCCACTGAGTGGATTTGAACTGTCAGTGTGGCACAACTCCCTGTTTGCTGTGTTATTTAGTGAGAATCGACTAAAAGCTAACCTCTCAGCAGATGTGGTTTTTTTTTTTGTTTTATTTTATTATTTTTGTGCGAGTGTACCGTCAAATCAGATCTGACCGGTACAGGAGGAGATTGTCCCTCCTTCCCCGGCAGAACATCTGGTGGATTCAAACCGTGCACCTCTGGGATTGTAGTTGCAGCTCCTTACCACTAGCCCACCAGAGCTCCCCTGTAGGTTTTTTTAAAAGAAAATTATTTTATTATGTGGTGTGTGTGTGTGTGTGTGTGTGTGTGTGTGTGTATACCATCAAACTGGATCTGTTTGGTACAGGAGGAGATTGCCCCTCCTTCTCCAGCATAGCATCTGGTGGATTTGAACCATGCATCTCTGGGATTGCAGTGCAGCTTCTTGCCTCTAGGCCACCAGAGCTCCTATAGCAGATGTTTAGAGGCTGTAAACAGCATAGGAAGAAATTGCACATCTCTCTCCCAGCTCAGCAGCTGGTAGATTCAAACCAGTAGCCTTTGGATTGGCAGTGCATTTCTTTACCTTGGACTGCCAGAGCCCCCTTCCCTGTGTGCTATGCTCATTAAATCCTATTTTCTTATCAGTGGGAGAAGCATCAATACAACATTTTTTTCAAGTTCTGTTGGAAATATCTACATTTCAGCTTGAAGGGTTTGACATAGGTCAGTTGTAAGGAAGGAGCAATCCTTGGAGAGGGACATTATGCTTGGGAGGGTGCAGGGACAGCGCAAGAGAGGAAGACCCTGGGTGAGATGAATTGACTCCGTGACTCAGGTAATGGGGGTGGGTGTGTCAGAGCTAATAAGGATGGCACAGGATAGAGCAGGGTGCAGAGATGTTGTACATTATGAGTCACAAGCAACTCGATGGCACATAACAAGAAGTTGAAATCTGTTTTACTTTAGACTATTTTTATTTATTGAAAAATATTATGTTCAAAACAGAGTTCAAAACTCAATAGATATACAAAATTAGTAGTGAAAGGCCTTTCTCCCACCCCATCACCAGCTACCTGATTTAACGAAACAGAACCCTGGTTTCCTTTACGGGGTACTTTCATGTCTTTATTTAAACATAATTTGAAAAGAAAAAGTATTTTCACTGAAGGAAGAAACTAAAAGTTCTGACAGCAAACTGAAATGGTATCCTCCTGGAATATGATATGCAATGATATTTAGCATAAAATTCCTCTTCAAGATCACTCTATTAATCACTGCCCTCACCTGAGCTCTGGTGGCCTCACTGGCAGAGAGGCTGTCCTGCTACTCAAAGGCCAGCGTCCTTCAGGTTTCAGTCCACCAGAAGCTGCAGCAGGAGAAAGATGGGCAACCTCCTCCCACGTGTGGAAATCCAATGGCGGGTCAGCTATGAGTCGATTCTGACTCGTGAGCAATTGGTGGATGAGTGAGCCCTCGCCTGATGGCTCCTCAAATGCTGAAGGAATATTTGCTCACTAAATAGGCTATTGATGCAGATGTTGGCTTCCTTCCATCTCTTGAGCGTTTTACTATTCCCCCTTTCCTGGTGACATCCTGGGATCAGCTAAGCCAGGTTTCCTTATGACTGATTCCCCCGGTTTCCATGACTCTTGAGTTGCAGCCTGACTTGGAGGTTTCCGCCACCTTCCCACCTGTACGGCTTGGCCTCACGGGTGCTCCTGTGTAGCTCTGGGTGGCACTGCTGGTGCCTAGAGACCTGGAGTGCTTCCTCTGGGGATGTGAGGCAGGAGAGAGCTGGGTTGCAGCTCCTGCTGGCTGAGCAGGCGCATCCCACCACCCCAGCAGGAGAGAAGAGCCCTGTGGAGGTGAGAAAGCAGTTTTTCAGCTACTGCTGCATGTCAAATAGGGCTTCCTATTGTTTTGTTTACCCTGTTGGCTAATTCTAGGATTTTAGTTCCAGAAGGGTTTTGCCAGGTGGCAAATATTCTAGGTGATTGGAAAGAGAAAAAAAGAAAAAGAAAAAGAAAAAAAAAACAGCCGAGGCCTAGCAGGAAGATGCTGCATGAATCTGTTTGGACCAGCACAGGCATGATTTTAGTCTATATCATTTTTCCCTCCTTTAATAACCTTATTTTCAAAGACCCAGAAGGGTGTGTAAGAAGGTGGAAGTACTGGGCAGGTTGTAGCTCAGGAAGCCGTTTCCTTAGCAACTGCAGCCATCGGAAGAGCCAGTGTGCTTTCCTGGTCTCATTTCTCATTTCATTTTTTTTTCTACAGCTTCTGAAAGGAGGTCAGAAGCACTGTGTCAAGTTCAGAGTGCACTTGCACTTTCTTGTCCCTTTTGCATCCAAGGGAGGGGTAACTCTTGCTCATTTCAATTTGGAATGAGCACATCTATTTTGTGGTTGGTTTTCAAAGAGGCATAGAGTATTCATTATATTTGTCAGGAGTTCAGAAATGCAAGTGTAAAACCTAAACAAGACCTTAACCACACACTCTCTGGCTTTAACTAGAGCTATTCCGATTTTCAAAGTCACAGTAGAGAGAATGTTTTTGATAATGATAAGCAGAGCCTTCTGTTTTTGATTGAGATTAGTCCTCCACTAATACGATTCTTCTACTAAAATGATATTAAAGGTCCAAATGGAAGTTTTGTGGTTAATTTCAAGTTTCCAAATTCAGCTCAACAGTATTTATTGAAGCTCTGATTCACTAAGAGCTGAAGGGGATAAACAGATGTGGTAAGATGGTCTTTGCCCTCAAGGAATTTCAGATTTGTTGGGAATAAGACAAATACAGTGTAATTACAATGACAAGGAAGCAAATGATGAACGGTATCAGATGCTGGATCTGGACCTTGCCTACATATAGTGCAAATACATGAGCTTTAAAAATACCAATGATGGGGCGGGTGTCACCTTAGGGATTCTGGGACCTAGGGTTCAGTCAGAGGATTAGGGTTTTAGAAAAGATTTCAAGGTGATTTAATTGTTCAGCCAAGGTTGAAAACCACAGGTATAGAGGGCCTAGAGTTACTATTAGTCGACAGAATCAGAAAAGGTTAACTTTACACTGGTAGTTTAAAAAGACCTGGAATAGTGCATGCAATTTCAATAGCTCAAGAAAATTGGAAATTAAAAGAAATGTGTTTACAGGACAATGATTTGGCTTGATTAATGAAGCAGGTTTGTCTGGATCATTGCTCACTTTTAAAGAAATACACATGTACAGTCAAAGCAACAACAATATCTCGAAAGGTTAGATGAGAAACTAAGGTGATAGTGGGTTTGAGGTAAGAGTGCTGGAGAAATTTGGAGAAGGATTCCGAGAGTGGTTACACAGCTTAAAGAATGTTTGTAGTGTTAGGGAATTGATTGTTGAAATGCTTTGTCTTTTGCAGAATTAAAATAAATGAGAAAAAGTCATAGAGATGTAACACTAAAGGTACATGCTTAGGTGAGTAAAGAGTGGGGGAAGTACATGTCTGGGAGAAAGTAAGTAAATGAGGCGGGGAAGGTGAAGAAAAAAAAACAACAAACCCACAAAAAATAACAAACCAAAAAAAACCCACACAAACCAAACCAAAACAAAACAAACACACAAAATACCAGTGAGCTAAAGGTAGAATGAGGCTCGAGTTTGGTGTTTTTCTTTTTCCACCCACTCCATATGGTCTTTGAGGGTTTGAGTCTACTTGAAATAGAGGAGTCCAGGAAGAGGAAAGAAAAAAAAAGAAAAGATATTGTTTATGGAAAAGGAGGAAGGGTTCCTTATTTGATAAAAAATATAGCTCTATTGTAGAGTTGGTTAAGCTCCTTTGTTTTCCACTTGAGGAAACCTTAGAGGAGAAAGACTAAGACTTACATGACTGAGCTAATAAGATGTTGTGACTCAAAGGTAGGGGGAGGGTGTAAGTGAGGATGTCCAAAAGGTAGTTTAAGATCAGGTGTGAAGCTTGGGAAAAGACAGACATAGGGACAAGGTTCTTATTTTCAGTGAAGTGAGAAAGATTCACAGTGGGGATTGGTGATACAGTGGTAGAATTCTCATTTTCTATACAGGAGGCTTAGGTTTGACTTTCTAGCCAAAGTACTTCAACCACAGTCAATCGGTGGAGGCTTGCATGTTGCTAGGAGGCTCAAGAGTTTTCAGTAGAACTTCCAGATGAAGACGATCTAGGAAGACAAGCCTAGTGATCAAATGAAAAATCAGCCAAGAAAAGCCTATGGTACATGGAATCACCATGATTTGGAGGCTGGTTTGATGGCGCTAACCTTGAGAAGAATGGGAATCTCAGAACACTTAATTATGCTCACGTGAAACCTGTACTTGGACCAGGAGGCAGTGATCAGAACAGAGCAGGGAAACACTGCATGGTACAAGATTAGGAAAGGTACGCGAGGGATTCTGTCTCCATGCCTTTTTCAATCTATATACAGAACAGATCATCCAGGAGGCTGGTCTCTCTGAGGAGGAACGTGGCATAATAAGGATTGGAGGAAGACTTCTCAACAACCTTTGTTATGCGTATGATGCAGCTTTGCTTGCTGAAACTGAGGAGGACCTGAGACATTTGCTGTAATAACAGAAATTGACTTGATGGGTAATAGGTCAGATGTTCCTATCTACTAGTCTCACCTTAGGAAAAAGATGAGATCATCTTCCTCTATAAATAAAACTTCACAACCTTGGAAACCTATGGGATAGTTCTACTCTGTCATTGTTGTTGTTGTTATGTGTCATTGAGTTGCTTGCGACTCATAGCGACCCGTGTACAAGGGCCCTAAATGCTGTTCTATACTGTGCCAACCTTGCCGTCTCAAACACACTCACTTCCACCACTCCACTCACAAAATCAATACATCTTATTGAGGGTCTTCCTCTCCTGCGCTGTCCCTCCGCTCTCCCAAGCATGATGTCCATCTCCAAGGACCAGTTCCTCCTTGCAACATGCCCAAAGTATGTCAGATGAAGCTTCAGAATCCTTGACTCCTTCACCTTCTCCAGGACAAACCTGTTTGTTCTCCTAGCACTCCATGGTATATTCAACACTCTTCTCCAGCACCACAGCTCAAAGGCATCAATTCTCTATCATCTCTATTCACTGTGCAGCTCTCCAATACATAGCAGGTAATTGCAAAGACTATGACCTGGATCAGGTGCACCTTAGTCTCCAGCCTGACATCGTTGCTCTTCAGTACTCTTGAGAGGTCCCTCACAGCTGACTTTCCCAATGTGATTCATCTCTTGATATCCTGGCTGCTGTTACCAAGAGTGTTGGCTGTGGAACCAAGTAAACTAAAACTGTTAACAATCTCAATCTCTTCACCATCCATACTGATGCTGCCAATTGGCCCAGTGGTGAGAATCTTTGTCTTCTTGATGTTAAGCTTCATTTCATATTGAAGACTGCAGTCCCTGACCTTCTGCATCAAGTGCTTCAGGTCCTCCTCAGTTTCAGCAAACAAGGTTGTGTCATCCGCATAATTTCTCCTCATACAGAGTGGCATCTTGGACAATCTGTTCTGCATACAGATTGAAAAGGTATGGAGACAAAACACATCCTTGACAGACCATCTTCTTGATTTTGAACCATGTAGTGTCTCCTTGCTCTTTTCTGACAACTGCCTCTTGGTCCAAGTATAAGTTTCGCATTAGCACAACCAAATGTTCTGGTATTCCCATTCTTCTCAGAATCACCCATAGCTTGTTGTGATCCACACAGTCAAAAGCCTTTTCATAGTCAATGAAGCACAGATAGACATTCTGGTATTCTCTACTTTCTGCCAAGATCCATCTAACATTAGCTATAATATCCCTAGTACCATGACCTCTTCTTCTAAATTCAGCCTCCACATCTGAAAGTTCTCTGTTGACATATTGCTCCAAATGTTTTTGGATAATATTCAGCAGAATCTCACTTGAATGTGATACTAGTGATATTGTTTCATAATTTCCGCACTCTGTTGGGTCACCTTTCTTTGAACTATATCACTGCTATTAGTAATAATAATAATAATAAACTTAACAGGAGTAGGTGTTGTCAAGACTGCAGTCTTCACTATGGATTGAAACGCAACATCAAGAAAACAAAGATTCTCACCACTAGGCAAATTGTCAGCACCATCATGGATAGGGAAGAGATTGAGATTGTAAACAGTTTCATCCTACTTGGTTCTATGAACAACACTCTTGGCATCAACAATAAAGAAATCAAAATACAAATTGCATTTGGGAAAATCTGCTGTCAGAGACCTCTCTAGAGTGCTGAAAAGCAATGATGTCAGTCTAGAGACCAAGGCCTAGTCTAAGCCATGGTCTTCACGATTACTTGCTTTGCATCATAAAGCTGGAGGATGACTAAGGATAATTGAAGAAGAATGCTGTTGAGTTGTGGTGCTAGAGAAAGGTAATGAACATTCCATGGACTGCTAAGAGAACAAATCGGTTTATCCTAGACAGGGTGAAACCAAGTTTCTCCTTGGAGACAATGGGTTTGAAGCTCCATCTCACATACTTTGGGCATATTGCCAGAGGGACCAGTCCTTGGATAAGGACATCTTGCTTGGAAAGGTGGAGGGACAGTGCAAGAGAGGAAGAGCCAAGATGAGATGGATTGACTCAGTAATTGGGGTCAGAGACACACTAACCCTCATTGTGAAATGAGATGATCCAGTGAAATTGGCTCAGGATAGGGCAGGGTTCAGATTCCATTGTACATAGGTCGCTATGAGTTGCAGGCGACTCATGCCACATAACAACAATGTAACAACCACCAAGACCACAACAGCATTAAACTTGAAAACAAAAGAAGAATATGGAAAGAAAGGAGAGTGAAAAAAAGCATTTGAAACCCATGGAAGAAGCTTAGGTATCTTCCAGTCAATTCCAATTCATTGCAACCCTATGTACAACTGAACTAAACACTGCTCAGTCTTGTGCCATCTTCACAGCCATTGGTAGGTTTAAGGCCATTATTTGCAACCACTGCGTCAATCCATCTCCTTGAGAGTCTTCCTCTGTTCCCTAGATCCTTTTCTTTATGCAGAAGTCAAGAAAGAAAATATTTCCAGGATGGGAGATTTATATGCACAAGAGTGATGAGGAGGCACTTGGACATGTGGCTCACATTTCACGATGAAGGTATCATGTGCTGTCTGAATAGTGGCAGCGGATGGGAGGTAGACTGCAAGGGGTTATGAACTGAGTGGACACTGAGGAAGTTACTGTAAACTCCCACCAGGTCTGGGTAATTATCTAACTCTTGCACTGAAGCATTTTTCATCTACCAAACCGCAAGATGGTTGTGGTTAGAAACTGACTATCCTGCTTTCTGAGAAGAAAAAGCTTCCAATTAAAAAAATTTCTAGTGAAACCAGTGGGAAAAAAATGACACTCTATAATATGACCTTGAAAAAAATTTCGATGATTACTTATCTTCCTGGTTTCTAAATCGTTTACAGATGGGTATGAATGGATAGAGGGGTGGCTGTGGGAACGTGCATACAGATTATATGTTATACATTTGACGTACACACCAAGGGAAAGAGGACAAAGTGGGCCGTGAGGGTGGAAAAAAGGGAACAGACTTTGGATTTTCCCTGCAGGAAGAGCAGGCAGCTTGCTTCAAGCTGCTTAGTGGTTCTGCTAGCTGTGAGAATACCCAAAGGCCAGGCCCCCAGAATTCCCCTTGGCTTCCCAGAAATAGAGAGTTAATGAACAGGGACAGACGCTACTAACAAAAGAAGCAAGGCTTTATTTATTATTCAGTAATCTCCAGGGTCCCTGGACTATTCAGAATGCGGGTGTTCTCGGGAATAATGGTTTAACACCTCCTGGTTTGACATAGCTCTGCTTATCCAAGCACGTCCAACCAGCTTTCTGATGGTAAGGAAGGCAGACAGCTCTGAGGGAGCCCCCAAATCTCCTTGCCTCTAGAAGTCATCTGGTACAACCTTGTACTCCAGCATGGGAGATCCTTGCCCACATTCCTGATCAGGGCTGCCTCGTCTTGGACATTCTATTGACAGGGAGTTGATTGCTTAATAAGGGAGCCTGTTCTGGTTTTGAGTGATTGGATAACCTCTAGGATTCTCCCCCCCGCCCCATGTTGAATTCTTTCTTTCTATAGCATCTTGTACTTGGTCCTGGTTCTTTTCTCTGTCAGATCTTATCATTCCCCTGAAGCTCTTTCCTTATTAACTACTGAATTTGTATTCTACTGCTGAAGTCTTCGTATCCATTTGCTAACTGAATTGAAAAAAGAAAAACTGGGAAAAAAATTCATAGCTTATGTATTCAAACCAAAGTTCTTTGGTATGATGTCCAGGCCTACTCAGGCCCTTCGTCCCTCTAAAAGGTTCTCCGATCTAAGACAGCATTGGTAACCTGTTTGCTCATGAATCCTCATGGAACAGAGGCTGCATTTAGTGGTTTCTCTGACCTTTTGTGGGTGCCTGGAAAACATCTTTTTGTTTAAGGACTTCCATGTGTGTATGTTGGGCTTGTTGAATAGAGTCAGTCTATGGTGTGAACTCAAAGACTTCACTTTCTTCAGGGGTCAGCGTTGAAACCGGTAGCAGCAGAAAAATTTTATTAATGATCAGTTAAAGAGGTCCATTTGTGTCTAAATCTTAGAACTTTAATAATTATCTTTTAGGGAAGCTGTTGCTGTTATGTGCCCTCAAGTTGGAGCCAACTTACCGCTGACGCTCCAGCAGGTTTTCAGAGGCTATAAATTGTTTGGGAAAAGACTGCTCATCTTTCTTGGGCGAAGTAGTTGGTGATCTCAAGGCACTTGGCTTTGGGTTGGAAGTATAGCTCCTTACCACTGAGCCACCTGAGGGAAGTAGTTGTTCTTGTTAGGTGGTGTTGTTAGGGGCCATAGAGTGGAGTATGACTCAGAGAGACCCTATGAACAACAGATTAGAATCCTGTCCTGTCCTGACACACTAGAGCCCATTGCTGTAATCACTGTGTCATCCCACCTGGTTGAGGGTCTTCCTTTCCTTAGAGGACCCTATACCTTTCCAAGCACGATGTCCCTCGCCAAGGAACAGCCTCTCCTAGCAACATGTCCAAAGCATGCAAGACAAAGAGTACATGTGACTCTTCCTTGAGGAAAGACACCATGCTAAATATTCTCCTACCAAAGTACCATTGTTGTTGCTCAACACCTTCAAGTGAGAACTGATCTATAGTTGACTTTCCTTGGCCAAGCCTCCTTCTGCTTTTCAAAAGCAGTTTAATTACAGAGGAGATTGTCTATCTTTCTTCCATAGAGCAGCTGCTGGATTCAAACCATGTTGCTTTGGGATTACAGCACAGCTTTTTACCACTAGGCCACTAGTGCACCCTTGCTAGTCACCAATAAAAATTTGGTCAATCCTTGCTGAGCTGGCTGAATAGACCCTGCTTCACTAGTTTTATCTTTTTTCTTTGGACTTAGCTTTTCATAGGGGGGTGACAGAGACTCCTTCCTCTCTATAAAATAAGAGAAATACCTTTTGATTATTTTTAGTTCTGTGAAGTATATTTAGATTGTGTAACACTTTTATGCCGTAATAAGTATTCTGAATATAAACTCTTAAAATTTTTATTTTTCAAAATCGATAACATAAAAGGGAGAAAAATTAGGATACTCTGCATACAAATCAGGTTGGGCTTTTTAAAAGTTGTTTTTCATTCATTCACTCATATATGTTTTGATTTATAACATTAATTACAATTGACCCATGCTATTTATTACATTATCTTCTCAATTAAAGTAGGAATTTTTGCTAACATGTCCCACAGGGTGGTAGAAATTTTACAGTGCACCGTCTCACATGTGTGCAATGCTTTATCCAGGTTCTTTAGAATCCTCAGGATATCTGGAACGACTTTCTTGTCACATTTGTGCATCAGGAGACCAGGGTTTTTATTTCTCTCCACAATGAGTAAGACATATGAAAATATGTCACAACTGATTTTATCCAACTCATGATTTTTCAAAGCAATTCTCTTGATTCTTCCAAGTCTAAATTTAGTGTGACTTGAGGTGAGACCAATTTATGTTATGAACACTGTTCCCTGCATTTAATAAATGCCCTTATCACACTTAGCTCTATTACTTTCTCCTTGATAGACAGTTTACCCTAAAACCAATTTACTTGTGTTGATTCTTCAATTCCATGTGTTGAGTTGAGTTTCTGTGTAAGAGATGCACATGAGCATCCCTTTCTGTCCATTGTCAGCAGTTAATCTACTTAATGATAGGACCACTTGGCCTTTATAGTGAGGCATTTATGTACATTAATGATTGAAGATTTATGTACAAATAAAATCTGACATGTTTTTCAAGTATTGGCTTGGCATTATGGGATTCTTTAGTGATTCCTCTAACAATTGAGTGCTGTTAATTTTACTGGAAGGCTAATCCTTGGAAATAAAGCCAATGGTCAAGTGCCTGCCTCCCAGATCCGTTTTAACTCTTTTGTCAAGGTGTAACTACATTTTAACTAAAGGATAATTTAATAGATGACAGACACTTAGATGCCAGGATATTTGAGAGTAAGGAGAATAAGAGAACAAAGAAGTAGTTTAAGCAGAGGTTATGTAGAATCTATAATTGGAAAGAGAAAGGACATGCAGATTTGGAAAGCAGAGATCTCAGATTTTTGGATAATTAATTAATTTTTCTTCTTTTTTCCTATCTCAATTTTTTAAGTACTTTTTATTATACTTGTTTATTTACAACATTCGAATACGTTGTTTTCCAGAAAAGATTCTTCCAATTTCCCTCACCACCGCCCCCATCAAATTGCACAACCTCATGATTAATGCCCCCTCCTGCACCTCCTCATCCCTCTGCTCCCACCCTCCCTCCCCCTTGGATCCTTATACTCATTCTTCAGTAATGGTTTTATACAATATTTGTCCTTCTGGGACTGAGTTAATTCACTCAGCATAAGCTCTCCAGTCCCTTCTAAGTTAGGTAATAATTTACAAAATCATTACTCCTGTGTGCTGTATTGTATTTCATTGTGCGAATATACCATAATTTCTTAATCCATTCGTTTGTGGTTGGACATCTGGGCTGTTTCCATGTTCTTGCAATGATGAATAATGCTGCTATGAATATTGGTGTACAAGTCTCTGTTTGTGCCTTAGTTCTCATTTTCTCAGGGTATATTCCAAGTAGTAGAATAGCTGGATCATATGGAATTTCTATGTTCAGCTTTTTGAGGAAGCGCCAAACTGCCTTACAGAGTGGTTGTATAATTTTAAAATCCTACCAACAATGTTCCTTTCTCACAACATCCTCTCCAACATCTGTTACTTGCTGTCCAATTCAGCTTGCCAGTGTTACTGGAGTGAGATGGTATCTTATTGTGGTTTTGATTTGCATCTCTTTTATTGCTAGTGATTTTGAACAGGGAGGACCCTGTTCATCAAATTTTGTGATGGACGCTCATTACCTATTGTGGGGTATGACATGTTATAGAGTCCACGTGTTCCAGAATCTTCAAAAGTAGGTTTAAATATGTTTGGGGAATAGACAATGGTCTTCTCATGACTGACATATTGCCAAAGCAGTTTTTGTTTTGTTTTGTTTTGTTTTAATTTTATTTTATTTTTGTGTGAGTGTACCGTCAAATCAGATCTGACTGGTACAGGAGGAGATTGTCCCTCCTTCCCCGGCAGAGCATCTGGTGGATTCGAACCGTGCACCTCTGGGATTGTAGTTGCAGCTTCTTGCCACTAGGCCACCAGAGCTCCCCTAAAAGCAGTTTTTAACGTAAAATGTTCTTGAACTCCATGCCCTTGGACTCCTTAGAGAAGTTAGCGTATGGTTTTGCCTTGGGAGCAGTGACACGTAAGTCTCCTTACAGTGTTGAAGGTGAGCTGCATTCTTTGTCTCTCTGGATGCACTCAGAGAGGAAAGTACTTTCCAAACTCTAGTGGTCTAATGGTAAGAAGTTCTGCTGCAATCCCAAAGGCATGTGGTTTGAATCCACCAGCTGCTCTGTAGGAGAAAGATGGGCATTCCCTGGACAATTTAGTGGCTCTGACAACCTTCTGGAAGGTCAGCTGTGGGTCGGTTCCACCTCAAGGCCAAACAACCACAACAGCAACAGCCACAGAATTGAGTTGAAAGAATGGGATATTGAAAGTGTAAAAGAGAGGTAGGCAGCCTTGTAAGTCTCTGCTGTTCTTGTTTTCTCAGGAGCTGGAGATGCATTCCCAGGCCACGTGGGGATGGAGCTGGCCCTGGGCCTTGAAGCACTGAGGCTGCTACTCCACTGGGCATGGTGTCTCTGAACTCTGCCAGGCTGTTTTTAATCTCAGGTCTTCTCATGGCACAGTTAAAATGGGAGGAAGGAGGATGATTTTGTCATGACGTTAAAATCAAAACCAAACAAACTGAAAGCCAGAAAGCCAAAACAGTTAATTGAGTCAGTTCTGACTCCTGACAATGCTAGAGGACAGAGCAGAACTGTTTCTACAATGATGTGATCTTTACAGGCGAAGACTGCCTACCACACAGCAGCTGGTGGGTTCGAACTGTTGACTTTTTAGTCAGGGCTCAACCACTGCAGCACCAGGGTTCTTTTTTGTAGACTCCTAAGCAAATATTTAACCTTTGGGTGGCAAGGGTAGGGATGAAAAAGTCTAGAGGATGAGACCAGCTCAGGGCACCAGGAAAATAGGTTGGAATTCTTAGTGGCTGTCTTGCATGTTTGTAAATCTTCATGCCCTTTTCTTTCTCTTCTTGGTAAAGCTTCCTCCTTCCCCGAGTCTCACAGGTAAAATTCTCTCTCCTTCTCAAACACTGGTCTCTGGAGTCCTTATCCTTCCTTAAATTTTAGTTTAGTACCTGACACAGCCTTTAAATCATTGGTACAGTTTGTTGGAGTCTAGCTTTTATTTTCTTTAACTTGACAGAACTTTGTAATCAAACCAAGCAGCACTTAGTGTTTACAAAATTTTGATAGGATGATCTACGTATATCTTAAAATTCTGAGCCCATATTTTGAAAATTAGGAAAGATTATTTATCTACATAAAATAAAGAGTAAGAGATAGTTGATGAATGCACAGAGTATAATGAAGGCTTAACTTTGTAAGTATAAACATCTGATGCCAAATAGCTCCTTTTCGAAGTATGTTTAAAGATATAAAAGCATACTATCTACATACAAATAATAAAAGACAAATAAGTAGCAATATTCTCCTTCGCCTCAATCTCAATATTAGGTTTTGATTTCAGATGCAGTATAGCCATTATTTTGGGTAGAAAGAATTCAAACTTATTTCAACCTGATTGGAATTTAAGCATTCTGTTGAAGCATGTGAATGACAACCCACATATCTGTAGATGGCTTAACATTCCCATTGTCAAAGTCACTCACCAAGACCTACACTTTTTTTTTAGTATTCCTTAGTACTTTTCTCAGGGAAGTGTACAGTTATTTGTTTACAGATTTTTTCTGGTTTTGTTGTTCTACTTTTTTTGTAGTGTGCTCTCTGTTTTCATCCTCAATATGGCATTTTTATTTTATAAGGAAAATATTTAATGAAGGGGAAAAGAGAAGAAGAAGAAAACATAGGATGACATTAGAGGCAAGGATAATGACACTTCCTCTCTTGAACATATTTTGGGCATGTTGTCAGGAAGAGATCAGTCACTGGAAAAAGACATTATGCCGGCAAAGGGAGAGGGTCAGAGAAAGAGAGGAAAATCCTTTACAAGATAGATTGATGTGGTGACTGTAGCAATATGCTTGAGCACAGCAGAGATTATGAGAATGGTATACATCTGGTGTTCATAGGGTCACTATGAGTTATAGTGGGCTCAACAGCCCCTAACACCACCACCACTCCTCCTCCTCCTCCTCCTCCTCCTCCTCCTTCTCCACGGGAATTTTAACCACCACATCTCAATTAAAGTTTCCCTCTTTAAGCCCATAATGAACCTATAAAAATATATTCTACCATGTTTCTCTTCAATATCAGTCCTAGTTGGAATTCCTTAAGAAACACCAGTTAGATAATGTAGCGTATGCTTTTCTGGTGATTTTCCTCCTTTGGGCCTCTTCTTTTATTTATAAATTGACAGACACCATAACATAGATAAAGGGGCTCTGGGGGCCTAGTGGTAAAGCGTTGTGTTGCTATCCTATAGACAGGAAGTTTGGAACCACTAGCTTCTCTGTGAGAGAAAGATGGGCAATCTCTTCCTGTGCAATTTACAGCTTCTGAAAACCTACAGAGGGTCAGCTATGAGTAGGAGGTATTTGACAACATCACAATGAGTTGGAACCACCTCCATAACAGTAGACATTTTTTATATCATGCATGCTTTTAACCTCAACTGGGTTTCTAACCCCCCTGATAACCTATAGACTACCTTGCTGTCAGAAATTCCATTTTGTATTAGCATCCCTTCCTTTCTTTTCCGAGACAACCTCTCTTGCCCCTCCTGCCAATCTGTCAGACAGTCACCGATTTTCCTTCACTGGCGATGCACTGTTACCAGTAATTGCAGAAACCATTAGGAAACTGTGTGGGAGGGGGTGCGGGGAGAGGGAAGCAAGACACAAAGGGAATAAGTATTGTACACAGCCCACAGGCTTTTCCCTCCCACACATATGATTCACTGTTGTTCCCCACCTCACGTGGGAAAATGTTGTCCTGCTGAAAATACACCTTAAAGGCAGCTCTGCCTCAAAGACATCACATATGCATATTAATAACACACTCTTTGTAGTGCCTAGAGTTGTTTTTAACAAAGCAAGCTGAAATAGACCAGCAACTTTCTCATCTCCTCCTGGGTGCTGCCTATGATCTGGAGGTGCGGGCTCGGGTGGCTCCTGGCCCCGGACCGGAGCCCAGAGAGGCAGGATTAGTTATTTCTCCTGACAGGAACTGAGAGCCAAAGGAGACTTGCCGGACTAAATTAAGCTCTCTTCCAGGGAGACCCAGGACATGCTTCCAGAGGTTCAGCACAGGAAGTGGCCACAAACATCCACAAGAGAGTCAGCAAAGTTCAACAGACATGAGAGGAGCATCTGGAAATGGAATCCGGGTGTGGGGGAGTGAGCATCCAGGGAAGGGCTCCATTTGAAGATGATAGAGAAATCCCATAAGTCTGCAGTGACTCTTCCCATCTTGTTGACTGTCTTACCATTTTCCGACAGACCCAAGAGCTTGCTTATTGGAGGGAAAGAGATTCCCTTTTCTAGCTGGACCAAAGGTGAGCTTGAATTTTTAGGACATTCTCTGCCTATCTACATTCTACTTTCTGAAGTCCATTGTTGTCTCGAAGCTGACTTGGGAGTCAGTAAAGAACAAAATGAACTCATGCCAGTCGCCATTGCTGAAGACGCCAGTGTTGTCTTTCTGAAGGATGGGTTAGCTCAGCTTGGAAAGATGAGACTGACAAGAGAAGGGTGAATGTTTTCATTATGTCGAGATTTAACTCTACCAAAATGAGATTTCTTCCATTTGATCAAGAAGAAACATAGTGTGTTTGAACTCCCCGGGACATGTCACTGTCACCATAGGGAAACTCAGCAGTGGGGCCTAAACCTGGTTCTGTGCTCCACACACCTGCTCTTTCACTGCATGCTCGTATTATTCCTGCTCTGGATTTTTTCCTGCCTTAATAACCTGACCCATGAAGCCTGAGTGTACCTCTCTCTATGCCATTTACATCAAGGGTTCTAAACTGAAATTCCACTCCTTCTGTATTTTGAGTTTGGCCCCTGCTTTTCTTTTCAATAGTGACTTCTAATGCTCTTTATCACTTAATGTGTCAATCACATGAAATAATCCACGAGGCCTCACATTGCCTGCACATTTTCCCGCCTCTCTGCCTGTTCAAGTCTTCTTACTCTTGGCTGGAATGTCTTCTTGCCAATCTGTCTCTTGACAATTCTTTCTGTCTCACACACTGTTTAAATCTCACCAACTCATGACTGTCAAGTCAGAAGTGACTCATAGCTGACCCTCCAACAGGTCTCTGAGGCTGTAAACTACATAGGAGGAGATGGCCCATTTTTCTCCCTCAAACCTGCTGATGGATTAGAACTGTCCACGAGGCATAGTCTTTGGGTTAACAGTGCATTCCCTTCTACAATATGCCACCAGAGCTCCTTTAAAAACTTATTAATTCAATGAAAAGAAATTTACTCCTCTCTTCTCTTGCATTTAATTTTTATTTCTTCTAAAACACTTGAGTTTGCAAAATATAAGTTATTTTTTCAACAACTAGTTATCAAATGTCTAACAGTCCTAAGCATATGAATATGTTTACAAATATACTTTGCCTCCTAGTATTGGCTAGATTATGTTTCTTATTGTTGTGTACCGTCGATTCATAACCAAGTAGCTGAACCTCCAGCAGGTTCTCAGAGGTTTTCGCATGGAAAGAGATGGCCCATCCTTCTAGCATGGAGCAGCTCATGGCCTTGAACTGTGTGCCTTCATGATTGCAGCACAGCTTCTTGCCACTAGCTCACCAGAGGTCCTCAAAGTGATGCTAGCTGTTCCAATAAACTCCTAACTTTTTAAAAGTTAACATAACAGATCAGTGTGATGTTTCTGATTGACAGGAGGTTTTTTCCTCTACTTGATAGTGAAAAAGTTTATTTATCCCTTGCTGCATAATGAAGGACCCAAAGACTTTATGGCTTAAAGCACTTGTTGTTTCATAATTTCTGTGGTTCAGTGATTTGGGAGAGGTTTCCCTGATAAGTTCTGTCCTGAAGTCTCTCTTGAGGCAGCCAAGCTGTAGGCTGGGGCTACTGCCATCTGAAGGCCTGACTGGGACAGAGGGATCTCAGAACTCTCCATTACATAGGCCTCATCAGGGCAGTCTGCTTCCTCTAAAATATCAAAGAGAAAGAAAGGAAAAGCCAATCTTTTATGGTTTTGCCTTGGAAGTAAAACTGTCATTTCTGTCTCTTTGTATGTGTTAAAAACAATACAGCATGAGTCCGCTCACGCTGACTGGGACGAGACTACATCTCTCAGTGTATTAGAAGGAGGCGTACAAAAGCATTGGTGGGCATGTTTTTTTTAATGTTGTAAGGAGGGACCAGTCCTTGGAGAGGGACATCATGCTTAGCAGGGTGGAGGGACAGTGCAGGAGGGAAAGGCCCTCTATGAGGTGGGTTGATTCAATGACTGGGGTAATCGGGATGGGTGTATCAGAGACAGTGCGATTGGCATAGGACAGAGCAGTTTAGGGCTTTTGTGCATAGGGTCGCTATGTGACTCGATGGCGCATAACAACAACAATAACAACAACAACAACAACAACAACAACACTGTCTTACTCACAAAGTTGGTATACATTGTTTTTCACACCAGATCTCTGCCATTGGTGGACATATTTTAAAGCACTACAACATGGGGTCAAGACTCTCTCCATTTTTGTGGGGTTCTGCAACCTCCCAGGGTCTAGATTCTTATTCCAGTTTATGGAAGATGAAAGGAGTGCAGAAGACTTACTGGCTCTTAAAATCACTAATCTGGAAGTGACACATCATATTCTAATACCTTTAAGAGCACTGTCACCTAGCCACCTCTGGATGGATACACAGTGCATGTGGGCAATGTAGTCCCTGGATGGACCACTGCTTTCTACTGACAACACTTGGCAAAGCTTCGGTCTACCCTAAATGCTAGCATCTTTGGGGCAGAGATAATCTTATTATTTATTATCTCTCACTCAATATCAGTAGCACAGGTTTTGTATAGAGGAGATGCTCTTTAAATATTTCATGAATGAATGAATACTGGCTGGGCTAGTAGCATTATTTTTCTGGGTATTCCAGAAGAAAAACATACATTTGATCTCAACTAGAATATACGTCAACTCTGCTACTCAAATTCTATTTACGGCTCCACAGTGGCATATGTGTCTCTGCTCAGAACTGCCTAGGCATGAGGGTTCTCTTGTTATTTCTTATGAATTATTTATTTTCCTGCCTCTGAACTTTCTTCAAATGGCATATTGCAAAGGAGTAGTTCTTTACTAAAGAATACTATATGAAGGCAAGAATGTTCAAAGCTTCTCTACATCACTGCACAAACAATTCAAAGAAGATTCTGCCAGATGCTAAAGTGATAGGATCTCAGGGTAGCAGAGATGAGAAAATAAATTATTATAGCAATCAGAAGCCCAGTGCTTCAATGAAGGTCCTCCAATATGAAAGGGAGTTCCAAAAGGTAAATACTGGCAAAGAAATGGCCACTTTTTATAAAAATGACATTCAAATGCAAGATAATCTATTTGAACTTTTCCAGGTGCAAGTACTTGGTACAGAACTGCAAAATGAGACCATTAAGGAAATTTAGCTCTGGTGGCCTAGTGGCGAGAAGCTGCACTGTAACCCTAAATGTAAGCAGTTCGAATCTACCAGCTGCTCCGTGGGAGAATGGGCAGTCTCCTCTTATGGGATTAACTGCTTCTGAAAATCTGCTGTAGTGTCAGCTGTAGGTTGGTTCTGACTCAATGGTAAACAACAACAACAACAACAACCATAATGTTCTATGAGAAATACAAGTTATATATTCATTGTTTACCATTTATTTTAGAAGTGGTAATTTCTTATTCTTTTTGAGGATTATTATGATAATAATTTATACCTACTTAGATAATAATTTATATTTGGTTTTGTGTTGTTCATTACTGCTTTGCCAGCTTACAGCAGACCCTCTAATGCCCTCTCATAGCATACCCTCAGAAGAAGCTGTAAACTGCATGGGAGAATATTTCCTATCATTCTCCCTCAGAGTAGCTGGTGGATTTGAACTGCTTGTCTTTGGGTTGGCAGTGCAATGCTCTACCCACTAAGCCACCAATGATACTTAGTGTAGAAAAATTGAAAAGTGGAGAAAATAGAAGAAAATGAATATAAAATAATTCTATCACCCAGAAGAAAGAATTTTCATAAATTTATATATGTTTATATAATGTTATTATATATGTGTATGTATGTATATATGTGTATGTGTATATCTAAATATCTCTATCTCTCTCTATCTCTATCTCTATCTATCTATCTATCTATCTATCTATCTATCTATCTATCTATCTCTATCTCTATATATTTAGATAATGATGTTGTTAGATATGGTCAACTCTGTCTCCAAGTGACCCTTTGTACAACAGATGAAAATTTTTTTGAGCCTTTGCTGTCCTGACAATCTCAACTGTGCTTAAGCAATTGTTGCAATCACTATGTTAATCCATCTTATTGAGGATCTCCTTTCCTTCTTCAACCCTCCACATTTTCCAGCATGATGTTTCAGTCCAAAGACTGGCCACTCCTGGCACCAAAGTGCACCTTTAAATAGTATCCTTTACTCAAGATATATTTGTTTGACCTTTTATAAGTGCACAAATGTATATTATCTGAGTAACTAAAAATCAATATATAATCTATTATATTATAAGTCACAGACAACTCAATGGCATATAACAACAACAGCATACTGTATTGGTTGTCTTATTAAAGCCTCTTGTTTAGAATCAACAAGACTTGGGGAAAGCCTTTGTATTTAAAAGTTGGTTGTTATATTTTTGAGGAACATTCTTCTAAGTGGTACAGCACTCTTCTGTCTATATGCTGTTCTGAGGTAACCTGGGATTGCTGTGATGCTGGACCTTTTGCCATTGGGGTGTCAAATGCCATAATGGTTATCCATGGTGGACAATGTTTGGCAGAGCTCCCAGTTTAAGACAAGTCTGGAAGCAGGAGTCACATCCACTTCCTAAACAACATGCCTCTGAACACTCGATGAACTTTGAAAAACTGATAATAGTTATAGAAAGGCTTCAGGTCTTAGGTTCATAGGGTTGCTGTGAGTAGTGCTCGACTCCACGGCAGTCAACAACAATAACAAGTCAAAATCAACCCACTGCTGTCGAGTTGGTACTGACTCCTGGTTGATCCTCCAGCAGAGTTTTGTAGGCTATAAATTGCACGGGAGGAGATTGTCTTTCTCCTGTGGAGAAGCTGGTTGATTTTGAACCAAGAGAGAGGCACCACCTTTGAATTAGCAGCTCATCTCCCTACAAGCTACACCATCAGAGCTCCCACCGTATGTTATAAAGATGTATATTATGTTTATTATCTGTATATGTAAGTTAAATAAAGATTGATTATATGCATTGCTTTTTCATTTCTATTATATCATGAACATTTCTTCATGTATTTAATATTATTCAAAACATTCTTTCTAGTAGCTTCATAATACTTGAAAATTTAGATATTCTGTAATTTTACTCAATTATTCATATCCCAGTGGACATCCTGATTGCTCCCATGTGCTAGCTATCATAAATAATTTCATGTGGAGCACTAAAAATGTCTATCATTTACCAGGGCCCAATAAGTATATGATGAATAAATTAAAAATATGTATTTCTACATCTCTCTGATTATTATTTTCATGTTTTTAAAAGATGAATCATAGGTTATTTGGAAGATTTATTAAGTTTCCTTTTTAAAGATCATTAGCGCAAAAGACATTGTTTTAGATTGGGGACTATTGGTTTCAGGCCTGGGTTATTGCATTCAAAGGACAGTATTTAGTATCAAGAGGAAGATGGAGCTGTTCCTATTGAAGATGCTTAGGAATCTTTGAGGAAGACAGATAAACCCTAACACTCTTCATGTGGTTTTAGGTAATCTACCAGTTGTTCCATGGTGGAAAGATGAATAATATCCTCCTTTGCAATTTATTGCCTTTCAAAACCTTCTAGAAGGTCAGCGAGTGTTGGTTCAAACTCAATGGCACACAGCAGCAGCAGCAGCAACAACAACAACAACAACAACAACAACACTCTTTTTGAGGGAACTCTGTTGGCTTAATGGGTTCAGAGTTGAGTTGCCAACGCAAAGGCAGGGAATTTGAAGCCATCAGATGCTCCAAGGGAGAAAGATGGACCATTTCCTCCCCTGCCTTTGAAAACCCATTGGAGGGTCAGCCAGGAATTGGTTCTGATGCCATAGCAATGAGTTACCACCTTTGTGTGACCCATTACAAAAAGCCCCTTTATTGGTTAAAATTATAATAACAAGTTTGCCAAGCGCTATAAAGGCCTGACTTCTTAGCTTAAACAATAAACAAGTAAGGGTTGAAAAAGCAAGCATGTCCAAACTAACCTCCAAGAGCAAACTTTGAAGCAGTTTGCAAAATTTTCTTCTTGAAATAAGGTCTCAAATAAATCTGGATTGTAGCCTAATTGTCTTCAATGCTTTTTATGCCCAGAAACCAGATACTCCCAAACTGATGTACTGTACATGCTGGCATAGAATTGAGCTCTAAGGGGTTTGTTTACAATGGTGGCTTGTTTTTCTTTTAAGTGGATTGCCAGGCTTTTCTTCCAAAGCTTCTCAGGGTGAACTAGAACTTCCAACTTTTTGGTTAGCAGTGAGTTTGTTAACTTTTTGCATTAAGGGACTGTTTTCACATGTGGAAGGGCAGGAAAATCAGCTCTGAAGTGGAGAAGCCCATGGTAGTGATGGTGGTGGTAATGATGGTGGGCAGAGGTAGTCCTGGTGATGGTGGTGCTGGCGGCAATGGTGTTCATGGTCATGGAGGTCGTGATGGTGGTGCTGGTGGTGCAAGGGGCACTCAGAGCAAGTTGGGAGGAGGGTCACTCATTGGTTAATTAGTGTTGCATTCAGTTGCAGATAGAGGCCCTCAGAGTGCTCACCACCATTCTTCCCACCTCTCCACAAATCCAACCTAAGCCTCACACCCACCCACTCTCAGTTACTTTTTCAATTAAAAATATCATGCATGTAAACCAAAGCATTATGTTTTCCTTAAACAGAATTTATCCTTCTTTTGTTGTTGTTGTTGTTATATGCCATCGAGTCGCTTGTAACTCATAATGACCCTATGTACAACAGCTTTGAACCCTGTTCTATCCTCAGCCCACCTTACTGTCTCTGAGACACCTACCCCCATTACCCAATCACTGAGTCAATCTATCTCATTGAGAATCTTCCTCTCTTGAGCTGTCCCTTCACCCTTCCAAGCATGATGTCCCTCTCCAAGGACTGGTCCCTCCTTGCAACATGACCAAAGTATGTCAGACAAAGCTTCAGAATCCTTGCGTCCAAGGAGCAAGTTGGTTTCACCCTCTCTAGGATGAACCTGTTTATTCTCTTGGCAGTAGATAGTATATTCAATATTCTTCTCTAGCAACACAGCTCAAAGGCATCAAATCTTCCTCTATCATCCGTAGTCATTGTCCAGCTTTCTGACACATAGCAAGTAATTACGAAGACTGTGAAGATAGTTAATGAAAGGCATCAGGCCTTGTGTGTGCGTGTGTGTGTGTGATTGTGTGTGTGTTTATAGATATATATCCCTTGTATTTAAAATTTGGTTGGGCCCAAGGGTCTAGTGTTTTTTTATTTTGGCAGAACATTCTTCTAAGTTGTACATTACTCCTCTGTCAATTTGCTGCCCTGAGGTAACCTGGGTTTGCTGTGATGCTGAACCCTGTGCCATTGGGAGTCAAATACATAATGGCTGCCCATGATGGACAGTGTTTGGTGGAGCTCTCAGTTTAAGACAGATTTGGAAGCAGGAGTAGCATCCACTTCCTAAACCACATGCCCCTGGAAACTCTATGAACTTGGAGAAACGATGATAATTATGGAAATGCTTCAGGACCTTTGTTCGTAGGATCGCTATGAGTCATGCTCTACTTGATGGCCAGAAACAACAACAATATGGCCTGGATCAGGCACACCTTAGTCTCCAGACTGACATCCTCTTCTAAGGATGTAAAATTTATTTTTAAGACTGCCGTGTAATGTCACTTCCATATGCTGACTGATTACATTAGTTTACAAACTTAGACATCCAAAATCTAAAACTGACGGGCATTTCCATGAGCATTTTACTATGTACCAGCATCTAAGGAGAGAGATGCATTCCATGGACTACTAAGAGAACAAGTAGATCTGTCCTGGAGAGGATGAAACCAGGCTGCTTCTTGAAGGCAGAGATTTTGAAGCTCCTTCTAACATGCTTAGGTCATGTTGCGGGGAGGGACCAGTTTTCGGAGAAGGACATCAAGCTTGGAAGAGTGGAGGGACAGTGCAAGAGAAGAAGACCCTGGATGATATAGATGGACTCAGTGACCGGGGTAATAGTAGTACACATGTCAGAGACAGTGAAATTGGCTCAAGATAGAGGGTTCAGAGCTGTTGTACATAGGGTCACTATGTGTTGCAGTGGCTCCATGGCACATAACAACAGCAAACAAAGGAGAGAGATCTGGACGCATAATGGGTAGTCAAGTTGTATGAAAAGACACCCACTGTACAAGTGCTTGATTTTACTTTCCTTTGACCTAATTTTATCAATGCTTTGAAATATCAAATTTCATGTCAGTGCAGTTGTTGTTAAAGCAATATAAAAGGCAAAAAACCCACCCAAACCCAATATTGTGTCTCTTTTTACCGTAAATAGAAAGCTTTCACCCCTCAATATGTACGTTTTAGACACACTCTCCTCTCTTGCCCATACATGCTTGCAGAGTGCTCGCGCGCGCCCCCCCCCTACTTTAAAAAAGGAATCAGGATGCCTCTAGCAGAAACGATCTACTTTCAACACCTGCCAAGGGATGGAGCTGCAGAACCACAGACCACCGAGAGGCCCTGCTTTTTTCTCAGCTCATCAATACTGCGTTGATCTGTGATTTAGGCAGGTCTGCTTTTTATGACTTTTCCTTATTGGATTCTCAGCCCTTTGTTTGTGATCATGTTACCCTGATCACAGGTGTGACATAAACCCCCTTGCAGTGCCCCCCTGTGATGTCAGCACCACCTGAGAGGAGAGAGCCTGCCCCAGGCGCAGCCTCCAAGGACGCTCTCAGAAAGCGAGCACACGAAAGGCAGAGAACACATGAGCCTCCGGAGTCAGTGATGGTGCAGAAAAGACATTTTTCAGGGAAGGGCTGTTAACTTTAACAAGTTTGGTTCTAAAATCCTGTGCAGGCCCATCAAGGAATACTGTTTTGACTGTTGGATTGATGGAGAAAATAAAAGTGTCAGGCAATTTAGCCTCAGATTCCTTGATTAGAAGGAATCCGGTGAATGAGCTTGGCTTTTTAAAAAAGATTCTGTATTCATTAAGGATAACAATGCCCTTAACCATTTTTCAACTGACATTACACCAATGTGCTATTTAATCTGGATTTTAATATTTGCAAGCACATGCAAGGGAATCATGTGAGTCATTAAAGATTCAGGCAAAGCTACTGTTTGTAACTTGCAAAGCTATTTATACTCTGATTTCACTTACAGTGAGAAATGCAGCTCAGATTTAAAACAGGTGCTTGGGTGTAATCGCCAACTGAAATCAGAAGCAACTGGTGTCACCATTAGGTGGCATAAGACAGCTACCTATCACTTGGGCCAAATGGAAGCAAAGCTGGGCCACCGAGGTAGAAGTTCCCAATCCATTGTCTGGAATGCATTTTTTAACATTTCCAATAATAATGGACAGGCATGCACTCAGCTGCTAACCCATCTTCTACTCTAAAGTGAAGAAACTCAGAGAGAACCCCTTGTTTGTTTGTTTGTGTGTTGTTGTTGTTGTATATTATCAAGTCAAACCAGCTCATAGTTGATCCTCCGGTGGCTTTTTGGAAGCAGTTAATCACACAGGAGGAGATTGCCTATCCTTCTCCCTCTGAGCAGCTGGCGGATTCAAACTGTGTGCCGTTGGGATTGCAGTGCAGTTTCTTGCCATTAGGCCACCAGAGCTCCCTACTCCTCCCCGCCCCCAAAACGCCAAGATACCAAACCCAAACAAACAAAAACTCCCACAGTGAACAAACTCCAACTCAGTATGCAGTCTTATCCGAACAGCTTATAACTGACCCTCCTGTGGGTTTTCCAAGGCTGTAAATATCAAGATCGGAGAGGAGCCATCTCTGTCTCATGGAGCTTCTGGTTGGTGTTGTCATCAGGCTAACAGAGCAGTTCCCTGTAGACTACAGCACCAGAGCCCTCTCTGTAAAGATTACTGGGTGCAGCAAGTTGAGTACAGTTAGTTCATTGCGACCCAATGAACAACAGATGTGAACCCTAGCCTGTCCTGTGCCATCCTCGCAGTCAGTGACCAGTCAAGTCTATCGCTGTCTATTGCAGTCACCTTGTCAATCCCTCCCATTGACTGTCTTCCTCTCTCCTTTAATGACCCTCCATCTTGCTCTTTCCAAGGAATAGTGCTTCCTAAAAAGATGCCCAAAGTATGTGAGACACACCTTGCTCATCCTTGTCTCCCTGGAGCTCTCTGGCTGCATATTCTCCAACATCACAGTGAAGGAAGTCCTATGGAGAAGTTGGACGCTGTCCCAGGAGGTCGCTAGGAGTCAGGATGATCTCTCCAGCACCCAATAAGAATAGACATTTCAGAGTGACTTTAAGCCTTAACATTTGGTTTTTAGTGAATCACACAGGCAGCTTCTTCAGGGTCTCATTTCCTTCCTGGGGTTTCTCAGCAAGAAGCCCTCTGCTGCTTCAGCTCTTCGTTCAAGGGCAGAATTTTTATTGGAAGCTGTGAGCATACGACAAATCATATACTCACTTTGTCTGAAATGGCTTTTCCCCCCTTAATTGCTCACTTTCAATAGACCAAGACAATAAATCTAATGGGACTCTGCATTTTGTTTACAATTCTAGAATTTGATACAGTTTCAGAATCCCACCCTGCCTCTTCATATTCAGACAAAAGTAGAAAAGAATGCCACTTTTTATAAACAAATCACCTTAGTTATTGTTGTTATATGTGCCATTGAGTTGCCTGTGACTCATAGTGACTCTATGTACAACAGGCCTAAACCCTGCTCTATCATGTGCCAATCTTATTGTCTCTGACACACCTACCCCCATTATCCCAGTATCTCTCATAGAGGGTCATCCTCTCCTGTGCTGTCCCTCTACCCTTCCAAGCATGAAGTCCCTCTCCAAAGACTGGTCCCTCCTTGCAACATGTCCGTCCAAAGTATGCCACTCAGATGAAGCTTCAGAATCTTTGCTTCCAAGGAGCAGCCTGCCTTCACCCTCTCCAGGATGAATCTCTTAGCAGTTCATGGTATATTAAACACTCTTCTTCAACACCACAGCTCAAAGGTGTCAATTCTCCTTCTATCATCCCTAGTCATTGTCCAGCTCTCTGATGCATAGCAAGTAATTGCAAAGACCATGGCCTGTATTGGGCACACTTTAGTCTCCAGACTGACATCATTGCCCTTCAGTACTTTGGCGAGGTTTCCAACGGCATACTTGCCCAGTGTAATTCGTCTTTTAATTTCCTGGCTGCTGGCGCCAAGAGGGTTGATTTTGGAACCAAGCAAACTAAAGCTGTTTACAATCTCAATCTCTTCACCATCCATCATGATGCTGCCAATTGGCCCAGTGGTGAGAATCTTTGTTTTCTTGATATTGAGCTTCAGTCCATATTGAAGGCTACAATCTTCGACCTTCTGCAGGCAAGTGCTTAAGGACCTCCTCAGTTTCAGCAAGCAGGGTTGTGCCATCTGCATAATGCAGATTGTTGATGAGTCTACCTCCAATCGTGATACCACACTTCTCCTCATACAGCTCAGCCTCCTGGATAATCTGTTCTGCATATAGATTGAAAAGATATGGAGATAGGACACATTCCTGGCATACACCCTTTCCAATTTTGAACCATGCAGTGTTTCCTTGCTCTGTTCTGATGACTGCTTCCTGGTCCAAGCATAGATTTCGCATAAGCACAAACAAGTGTTCTGGGATTCCCATTTTTCTCAGAGTTAGCCACAGTTTGTTGTGATCCACACAGTCAAATGTCTTTGCACAGTCAATGAAACACAGATCGACTTTCCTTTGGTATTCACTGCTTTCAGCCAAGATCCATCTAACATTAGCTACAATACTACTGTTATTAGTTAGTTATTAGTTATCACTGGGAAACCTTAGTTATTACTGGGATTATTGACATCAGCTAGTGTGATAATGAACCTTCAATCATCTCCTGTAATATGCAACCTTCACTCTCCATGTTCACCCTGGCTGGAGGGAGCACAACCAGAGTTAGTTAATAAACAGGGGAGTGAGAATAGTTTGGGGCTCCAGGTTCTCCACCACGCAATCTCAGAACCTCAGTTTCTGAACTTCTCACGCAATCTCCTGGCAGTTTCTGGTTTCAAAGTGTTCTCCATGGATGCCACTAGAAGTTTTCTATTGGCCTGCCATTCCATGCTCTTTTTCACCACTCAGAAAAGAGACTTCTGTGGCACCAACACTGTAAACTCATCACTCTGTCTGCTCTAAGCACTCTTGCTATGTTCTCCCAAGGCTTTGGACTCTCAATATTTGATAGAGGTCTCACTCTAGGAATTTGCAACACATTTCTTCTGAAGTTAGATTGTCATTGGTAAGTGCCATCAAGTCGTAGATGACTCCTAGAGACTCTATGAACAAACGACCTGAACACGTGTTTAACTTTCATGGTTTCTCTAAGTTCATAGAGTTTCTGGAGGGAAGCTATTTTGGAAGTGGATACCACTCCTACTTCCAAGCCTGTTTTGATCTGGTAGCTCCACCAAACACTGTTCACCATGGGTAACCATTTTCACACATTTGACACATCAGTGTCACGGTGTTTAGCATCACAGCAACCACGAGTTACCTCTGTACATCCAATTGAAAGACCAGTGCTATAACACTTAGAAGAATGTTTGACCAAAACCAATTAAAACCAGATCTGAGGGCCACAGATTAATATCACCCACCTTTGGCTTGGTAGCATAACTTTTTATCCACTAGGCTAACAGAGCTCTCTCTATGACTCATAGCAATTTTTATGAACAACAGGTCTGACCCTTGCCTGATCATACGCCATCCCCAGAATCCGAGACACTTTTGAGCTCAATGTTACGGTCCTTGTATCAATTCATTGTGTTGAGGATCTTCTTCTCTGACCTTTTACTTCTCTCAGCATGATGTCATTTCCCAAGGACTGGAACCTTAAACTGTTGTTTGTTGTTGTTAAGTGCTGTCGAGTCATAGACAACTCATAGCAACCCTATGAATCAAAGACCTGAACACTTGTATAACTTGCATCGTTTCTCTACGTTCACATAGTATCCAGGGGCAAGTTCTTTCAGAAGTGGATGCCACTCCTGCTTCCAAACCTGTTTTAATTGGGAAGCCCCACCTAACACTGTCCACCATGGGTAACCATTATCACATTTGACACATCAGTGTCATAGTGTTTATGTCACAGTGTTTAGCATCACAACAACCATGAATTACCTCTGTGAAGTGAGATTGGAAAAAATACACTAAATGGCAACAACAATTATTCAACCTCAAAGCATTCCTCATAACAAACAAGTTAACCACACTCTCAATTAAAGCCCTGCTCACTTCCTTCCTGTATGCAGCCTGAGTCCAAATCATAGCCTCTTATTAATGGTTTGATTCTGGGCAAGTTATTTAACTTCTGTCTCAATTTCCTTATAGCACAGGGAGAAGAAGCTGTGGTGCTATCGTGTGTATTGTCTTGTGCTGCAAACCTAAAGGTCAATTGTTCGAATCCACCAGCTACTCCATGAGTGAAAGGTGGTCATTAAGGTCCAGAATCTTGGAAACCTCATGGAATGTTGCTAGGAGTCAGAGTCAACTCGATGACAGTGGATCTGGTATTTGGAACACAGAGCTAACCATAGGATTAACTTCCTAGTGTTGTGAGAAGTAAATTGTACTAGGTGTTCAGATAGTCAATCAAAGACACACACGTGTCCTATGTGCGTAACTCTAATCACATGGAAAATAGACAGCACAATTAGCTTCATCAGTGGACACCAGGGAGCTCTGGTGGCTTAGTGGTAAGGAGGTGCGCAGCCAACCCAAATGTGCGTGGTTCAAATACACCACTGCTCTGTGGGGGGTGGGGGAGAGACTCTCCTCTTGTGCAATTTACTGTCTCTTAGAAACCTATTGGAGGGTCAGCTAAGAGTCAGCTCTCACTTGACATTAATCACAAGTGGACACTAGTCGGCCTTGGTCAGGACCCCCCAGCGTGCAGGGCAGATGTCCGATATACAATCTTCTCAATCCATAGACTGGAGAGACCCTGCTCTCTCCCACCTGGAAACAGGTATAGAAGAAGTGCGATGTGCCAGGATGATGCCTATGTGTATAAACAATGCAGGATTCTGTTCTCCTGAGCCCATAACAGGGAAAGGCTTCTCTGCGAAGGAGACCTAACCCGGAGAGAGAGCAGCTCAGTTCCCATCTTCTTATCACGAATGTTCTGGGTGGTCCTGGTGGGAGCTGCAGAAGTAGTAAACTATTCCTCCAACATGCACAGTAAGCACATCACCAATGCTAGCTGTTATTGTTATTATTAGAAAGTTTTTCTTTTTTATGTCCCACACTAGTTCTTATTTTTTCCAAAGGCCAATTGAAACTTGGGCTTGAGATATTTTACTCAGTATCCTACAAATCTAGAGCGATGTGAGCAGTTTTATTTATATTTTGCCACTTCCCCTCAACTTAATCCTGAATGGGAATCTCAGAACACTTGATTGTGCTTATGTGAAACCTATACTTGAGCCAGGAGGCAGTTGTCGCCAGAACAGAGTAAGGAAACACTGCATGGTTCAAGATTGGGAAGGATGTGCATCAAGAACATTTACTTTCTCTATATATTTTCAATCTATATGAAAAAACAAATTATCTGGGAGGCTGGGCTCTGTGAGAAGTATGGCATCAGGATTGGAGGTAGACTCATCAACAATCTGCATTATGCAGATGACACAACCCTGCTTGCTGAAACTGAGTAGGACCTGAAGCGCTTGCTGCAGAAGGTCAAGGATTGTATAGTCTTCAATATGGACTGAAGCTCAACATCAAGAAAACAAAGATTCTCACCACTGGGCCAATTGGCAGCATTATGATGGATGATGAAGAGATTGAGATTGTAAACAGCTTTAGTTTGCTTGGCTCCACAATTGACACTCTTGGCACCAGCAGCCAGGAAATTAAAAGACAAATTACACTGGGCAAGTCTGCTGTTAGAGACCTCTTCAAAGTACTGAAGAGCATGATGTCAGTCTGGACACTAAGGTGTGCCTGATACAGGCCATGGTCTTTGCAAATACTTACTATGCACCAATGGACAATGACTAGGGGTGATAGAAGGAGAATTGACACCTTTGAACTTTGGTGCTGGAGAAACGTATTGAATATACCATGAACTGCTAAGAGAACGAACAGGTTCATCCTGGAGAGGGTGAAGCCAGGCGGCTCCT
The DNA here is from genome assembly GCF_000299155.1 of Elephantulus edwardii. Lineage (NCBI taxonomy): Eukaryota > Metazoa > Chordata > Mammalia > Macroscelidea > Macroscelididae > Elephantulus > Elephantulus edwardii. The sequence goes on along the minus strand of NW_006399905.1, from coordinate 3,538,416 downwards.
TGGAGGCAAGGATTCTGAGGCTTCATCTGTCATATTTTGGACATGTTTCAAGGAGGTACCAGTCCTTGGAGAGGGACGTCATGCTTGGGAGGGTGGAGGAACAGTGAAGGAGAGGAAGACCCTTGATGAGATGGATTGATTCAATCACTGGAGTAATGGGGACAGGCATGCTGGAGACAATAAGATTGTCACAAGATAAAGCAGGGTTTAGGGCTGTTGTATATAGGGTTGCTATGAGTCACAGGTGACTGAACGGCACATACAACAACAACAACCACCACAACAATAAGCATGTGAAAGACCTACTGATAGGAGTCATTGTGGACCTGGAGCCACAGACTGTAGAGAAGGAAAACACCATCTGTGTGCTTTGTATTTATGGATTTAGGGAGGTATTAACTTGTTTGGTCTGAACATCAAGTCTCCCTTTCTGTTTTCTTAGAGTATCCATCCATGTTCCCTCCTTCTTAGTCCCTAGGGATTGGTAGGATTAAACCTACTGTTGGTTCCAAGATGGCCCTTTATTAACCAGTATCATTAACTTACTCTCTTCTGGCCACTGTGATTGGTTCAGTGAAGAATATTTAAACCAATCAGGATCAAAGAGACGGGGAGAGACTTTTGTCAGTGTTTGGGAGGGTAGGGGTCGATGGTGGGGTTGAAATGTACTGCTTCATCCTCTGAACAATAGGAAGACAGACACTGTCTTATTCTCTGGTGGTGGTGCATAACGAACTTGAGAGCTGAGATTTGGCAACTCAAGGTAGACACTCGCACCAGGACCCAGGAGAGAAAACTATTTAAATGGTGCTTGTTTCCTTTTCAGCGGCTGGAGCCAGCCTCACCAGGACTGCTTTTGGCCTTTTCAGTTTCAGCTCAAAGATATTTTGCTTGTTATATGAGTTTGAATAGAGATTTTATTTCTTGCAACATAAAGTGTCTGTCTCCACTAAATCTCAACATTGCAGTTAAAACATTCCCATGGCTAGGAGAAAGACCTCATGGTTTCATAAGATGAAATTTGGAAACTGTTACCACTAGTTCGTTTGTAGTTCAGTGTATAAAGTTTCTAAAAATTTCAAAGCGTGGCATATTTACATATGACCTCCCTTGATATGCAAATGGAGAGAGGAGTCATTTGTTAAATTGGGTTTTCAGAAAGTGTTCCATCTGTCAATTAGGAATTGGCCTTTCTCGCACTTTACCAAAGTAAAGTAATTCAGTGCTTGGCACATAGCAAGTACTCATGGACTTGCTAGGACGTTTAAGAAATGGGGTTTTTCTAGTTACTTGAATTTCTGATTAATTGAAAGTTAATTAGAAACTCTTCTCCCCCACTCTCCTCATTTCCTCTCTTCAGAAAATCTTTGTAAAATGTATGAGTGCACTTTCTTTCCTTAGTAATTACAGTATAGTGAGCATAATTGCATTTTTGATGATTAAGAATTTTACAGTGCCTCAGGGTTATCAGTCAGACTATAAATTCTCATTGTACAATTTTTTTAGATGGAAAAGTTGCACAGAGTTGGGCTAAGTATGCATAGATCCTGAGTCAGTCTCTAGAATTTTCTTTTTAAAAATCCCCAATATCTATTAATTTTCCTTGTATTTTTTTTTCCCTGAGAAAATAAACTTGGTTGTTTTTTTTTTTTTAAGGTAAAATAGTAAACATAGATTTGTTAGAAAGTTAGTTACTGCAAAGGGACGAACCTCCCTCCTTGAAAGGAAGTATGGAGGAGAGAAAAAATAAAGTTTTGAAAACTTTTAATCCAATATTTGATCATCTGGATTCTGGTTAAAGAAGATCTTGCTCTATTTTTTGACAAGCTGCTTTATTACTGTCATTGTTGCTGTATACCTTGGAGTCGGAACCAAGCCATAGTGGACCCTCCAGTGGATTTTCAGAGGCAGTTAATCACAGAAGAAGAGATTGCCCATTTTCTTACATGGGGCTGTGAACCACATGCCTTGGGGATTGCAGCGTAACTTCTTACCACTGGGCCACCAGAGCTCTACCATCAATGACTAGATATTCAATTGGCTAAAATGTTGATGGTTAAAGTACTGCTAGAAGTGCATTGGAAGAGAAATCTGATGATGTGCTCCACAAGTATCAGAAATGAAAACTCTATGTGACACAGTTACAAGCGGGATGGTGTGAGCTGACAAGTGGCTCAATGGTAACTGATGTTGGTGGTATCATTAATTACACAGTGACATGATGAATGTGGGGCAAGATACGTGGTAGGGAAACCAAGAGATGAGTGGAGGCTGAAGTTGGCATTAGATGTTTCAATAAATGTTGGGGTCTAGGCTGGACTATGGAAGAAGCTCAAAGATAATTCATGCTGACTGGTAACTATGAGTTCAAGGAACTAGGTGCTGTTGACATCAGGACATCCAGAAGAGAGAGTTTGGTCAGTTTTTGTCTTTTTTTCCTTTGGCACAGGGAAGGTTTAAAATTTCTGGATATTCTTGTCTTTCTTTCGTTGTACACACTGCTACTGGTTAGACAGAAAAATAATCTGTCGATTATTGTTCTAAAATATAATGAATGAGAATGATTGTGTGAAATACATGTGAATGAAGATAGTGTGAAAAATCATGTATACAAACTTTGTAAGCAAACTAGTAGAAAATAATTTTTTTAAAAAATACATTCTCTGGGCTCATCTTTTGACTTTCTTTTTACCTCTTTAGTCCTGATTAAGTGTTTGGATTCAGCAATAGGTTAAGTATTGGGCTACTACAGTTGGTGGTTTAAACCCACCAGCCACTCCATGAGAACATCTTCTCCTTAAAGATTTCCACCCTATAAGGCTGTTTTACTCTTTCCTGTAGGAAAGAGTACCATGAGCTGGGATCAACTTGATAGCAGTGGATTTGTTAGAGTTTCTTACTTAAAGACTGATAAACTGGTGAAGGTTCAGGGATCTGGAATCAGGACTCTCCATCCATCCATCCATCCATCCATCCATCCATCCATCCATCCATCCCTTCCCATCAGATATGATTAATAACTAACATAAACAATTGGAGAAATAACAAGAAAAATACGTGCCTTCAAATTGTAATGCTGGAGAAGAGTTTGGGTGTGTTTGTTTGTTTTTTCAAATTTTGTTTTTATTTGTGTGTGTGTGTATGTTATATCAAATCTGACTGGTACAGGAGGAGATTGTCCCTCCTTCTCCAGCAGAGCATCTGGTGGATTCAAACTGCTCACCTCTGGGATTGCAGTGCAGCTTCTTGCCACTAGACCACCAGAGCTCACCTGGAGAAGAGTTTTGAACATACCATGGACTACCAAGAAAACAAATAGATCTGCCTTGAGGAGGGTGAAACCTAGTTTCTCCTGGAGGCTAAGATTTTGCAACTCCCTCTCACATACTTTGGGCATGTTACCAGGAGGGACCAGTCTTTGGAGAAGGACACTATGCTCAGAAGGGTGGAAGGACAACGTGGGAGAGGAAGACCCTGGATGAGATGGATTGATATAGTAATTGGGACAATGGCAATTGGTGTGCTGGCATTAGTGAGACTGGCTCAGGACAAGGCAGGGTTCAGAGCTACTGTACATGGCACATAGGGTCGCTATGACTCGCAGGTGACTTGAAGGCACATAACAACAACACTACATTTCATGGAGTTAGCCAAGAAAGGAACAGGACAGCCAACGATGTGTAATCTAAGATGAAATGGAGAAGTTTCAGCTTAAGTCAGAACATGAAAGGGCCCCATGAGCTTCTAGAAACAAAAAAGTAGGTTATGGATTGTGGGAACACAGATGGTAGTAAGTTTCCCTTTGTGCTGGTCTCTCAAAACATCAGTTCCATTTTTCCTCACCTCTTTCCCAATGCCTTCTAGCTTGTAAGGGACTGTGCTCTGGAGTTGGCTCAGAAGCTGACGCTGGGACAAGTTAAATGTTTGCTTTCGTATTTTCCAAGTCAGTTTGACTTTTTGTGGAGCCATCATTCATGTGAGTGTTGATGTTATTGACCTGCTGTCTGCAGGGCATGTACTTTGAGTTGTGTTTATAACAGTGATGATGAATTAAGCTTGAGTTAGTGAAACTCTCACCCCTCTCCCCTGTGAATATGGCTTTGCATGTGTGGAGAAATGACAAGGATTTCCTGGAAGAATATTTTGTTTGTTGGAGGATTTATGCAATTGAGAAATAGTCCTCGATAACTCCTTTTCTCACATATCTGTTTCTTTTTCTCTTCATTTTCCCTTTAATTGGGTTTAAACCTTGGTCATTCCTCCTTAATTAACATCGTGCTATTTTCATTTTCATTTCAGACAAAATACTTCATTTTCAAGTTAATTTAGCCACCATTGGTCTGAGGGCTATGGAGATTACAAAGCTGAGTTAGTCAGGGATATCCCTAGGTTCAAAATTCCACAAGGGAAAATGATCAGAACGGTCTAAACATAAGAAAGACTAAGTAAAGGGCTATAATATAAGCCTGGCAAAGTTTAGTAAGAAAAAGAAAGAGGAAAAAAATGTATTTTGAGTCAAATCTTGTGGAAAGTTGAACTATGTAATAGGCACAGACTAGATTGTTGTTCTTAGGTGCTGTCAAGTCAAGTACAACTCTTAGTGACCATGTGAACAAAAGATCTGAACTCTGTTCTATCCTGCGCCATCCTCACACTTCCTGACACACAAGAGCCCATTGCAGCAGTCACAAAGTCCTTCCTTTCCTTCACCAACCCTCCACCCTTCCAAACATCAAGTCCTTCTCCAAAGAATAAATTCTCCTTGCAACATGTCCAAAGTATGTGAGGCAAAGTCACATTATTCTTGCCTCGAAAGAGCACCCCAGCTGCACCCTCTTCAAGACATAACTATTCATTCTCTTGGTCATTATTAAGATGTTCAATGCTCTTCTGCAATACTACAGCTCAAAGGCATCAATTCTTCTATCATCCTGATTCATTGTCCAGCTCTCAGATTCATAGCAAGCAATTGGAAAGACGATGACTTGAATCAGACACTCCTTAGTCCCCAAACTGACATCATTACTCCTAAATAATTTGGAGAAGTCTCTAACTGTAGATTTTCCCAGTGCAATATGTCTCTTTATTTCCTGACTGCTGGTACTAAGGTTGTTAATTGTGGATGCAAGCAAGACGTAGCTGTTGACAGTTTCAATCTCCTCTCCATTCATCATGATGCTTTCTATTGGTCCAGTGGTAAGAATTTTTGTCTTCTTGACAGTGAAATGCAGTCTATACTGAAGGCTGCATTCCTTGATCTTCTGAAACAAGACTTCAAGTCCTCATCACTTTTAGCAAGCAAGGCTGTGTTATCTGCATGACACAGTTTATTGATGAGTCTCCCTCCAATCTTCATGCTACACTGCTTTTCACAGAGTCCAGCTTCTTGGATAATTTGCTCAGCATATAGATTGAATACGTATGGAGAGAGAATACAACCTGGCACACTCCCTTCTCAATTTTAAACTGTGAAGTGTACCCCTGCTCTGTTTGTACAACAGCCTCCCGGTCTGGGTATAGGTTCCGCATGAGCACAATTAAGAGTTCTGGGATTCCCATTCTTCTCAATGACCAGGTGAGGGTGAAAATCCCAAAGAGCACTGATATAAGTTTAAAATCTAAGATGTGCCTGATTCAAGCTAAAGTCTTTCCAATCACCTGCTATGCATCTGAGAATTGAACAATGAATAAGGTTAACAGGAGAATTGATGCATATGAGTTATGGTGTTGGAGACGAGTGATGAAAATCTTGTAGACTTGCAAAAGAACAAACATATGCCTCAGAGAAAGGGCAGCCAGAGGTGTTCCTTTGAGGCAAAGTGGCAATGCTTCGTCTCCATTTTGGACATGTTGTTGGGAGAGGCGATTTCTTGAAAAGGACTTCATGCTTAGAGAAGTGACGTGTCAGTGAAGGAGAGAAAGAATCTCAACAAGAAGGACTGACACAGTGACTGTGGCAATGAGCTCCAGTGCATCCAAGATGGTGAGGACGGGTCAAGAGAGGAGAGGGTGAGCCATACTTCCCTCTATGGCATCCAACAAAACGACAACAGTGTAGAAGGGAATTTCAGAAGGAGGACATATTTACACAAAGCCTGTGGAGGTCAGAGAGTATTTCAGAGGAGAGAATAAGCCAATGAGTGTGGTAGACAGAAACTATCAGGTAAAATGAGAGAGGGTGGCTTAAATAAGATTAGAAATGGAAGCTGAGATTAGGTCATGGATGGCATTGATCGAGGAGTTCAAATTGAAGGTAGAAATCTAAGTAACATTAAAAAAAATTCCATTGTGATTTAAGTAAAAGTTTATAGAACAAATTGCTTTTTTTTTATCTGACAATTCGTACACATTACATTTTGTGACATTTATTGCAATCCCCACATTGCAGCGTTAATCTACCCCCTTCCTGCCTTAGTTTCCCATTTCTATTCCTCTTCCTTTCTGTCAGTTTCTTCTTTCTGAGCCTAGACGTGGGTATATGCTGCTCTTTTGATCTTGTACAGTTGCCTGTTCTGGGGACTGTGTTCCTCCCCCGTATTACTGATCCTCTCATCTATGATCACTCTGTCTGTTGTTTGGCTGGACGTTGAGGTACAGGAATGATTTCAGGTCTGGGCTTAAATGGATAACTTAAAGGCTGTTGTTTTGAGAGCTTCACCATCCCTATAAGATCGGGAAGCCTGGTATTTTTTTTCATTATATTGAATTTTGTTCCACACTAAGAAGTATTTGAAAAAAGATTTCAAAATAATAATTTTAAAGACTTTTAGGGGCACAATTCTGGAGGACAGAGTAGAATGAACATGTCCAGTTTTTTAAAAACAAACAAACAAACAACACAAAACTACTGCAATAGTTCAGATGACAGCTGATAAGGTCAATGATAGTGGGAAGGAATGAGGCCATGAACTTGAGTGATGTGAAGCCGATGGAGGAAAGAGTATGAATGACTCATGTTAAATGAGATCGTGAACAAAAGGAGATAAAGAAGGAGAACAAGGAGGTTTCCTTTTAATGAATGACAAAGTGAAAAGTTTATATTTTGATATGCTGACTTCTGCATGTGGTAGACATGATCAGCATATCACTAAACATGCTCTTTGAGGGCTAGGAGTCCATCTGTGTAACCAACCTCAGCAAACAGCCATGCTTCATTCATTCAATGGATATTGACAAAACGCCTATCCTGTACTAAACTCAGGGCTTACAGACAGTAGGAGCTCAATAATTGTTTAACTGAGCTAAAATAATTTTTATGGATTCCTGCATAGCTAAGTTGTTATTGTATTGAGAATTTCTAATTGGTAGATGTTAGTATTGCTATCATTGATGGGTTGAAGAAGTAGAGCCATTTCAAGAATGGTTCCAGGGAAGGATCTGTCTAATTAAGTCTGTCCATAAAGGGTTTACAAGAATGCAATGGGACTCTCTCCTTCCTTTGACTGGGCTTCTCAATCTGACAAAGGCCAATGAGCACAGCAGTCTTAGAGATTGTATTTATAGGCATGTTATGTATATCCCAAAGTAGGGACAGGGTTGGAAGGGAGAGTTGAGTGAGTCACTTACATATTTTTAGATAAGAAACCTGTACTTTGCAAGATTAGTTATATTTATGCCTCTTGTTTTCTCCTTGTACTTTCAAGTTGAATTTTTCCTTAGGTGTTGACATTTTTCAGAATTGCAGTCTGCCTCTTTGGTGACAAAAGAAAACGGGGCAAATTTAAGATTGTTCTTTTCTTTCTTGGGTTGGAGTTTCATGTGGATGCAGTCTGCTTCGGGGGCTAAGCATGCGCCAGGGTCCTAAAAAGGAGCAAACACTGTGGACAAGCAAAGCCGGGGACAGGGAGGGGGAATCATGGGCCCTTTCCTCTCAGGAGTTCCTCTTTCAATGGGCCTTGATTGGGTAGCAGAGATTTGTACAGCAGAGTGTGGACTCAAGAGTCAAGGCTCTGGGCTGGAGTAATCCCAGTCCAGATTGTATACTCACGCACATATGAAGAACTCTTCTTGAGCTTTCACTGCTTATATGTAAGATAGGGGTAATCATCACGTCTCCTTCACCTTCTTAACTACTAAATATTTTTTCTAATTCTTACGGTATTTTTTTGTCTCCTCTTACCAGAACTTAAGCCTCATGTAGGTGAGAGTTTTGAAATTTGCATTATTCTCTGTTACATACCACTTGCAGGGCATAGGATTACCTTGAAGATAACCAAAGAAAGTGGGGACAGTAAGCAAGAGCAATTAGAATGTTAGAAGAAGGCTAAGGCTGCACTATAATCTTGAACCACTTGTCAGCTTGTTGTACCGTGGTAACCACTGTGAAGCGGGGAGTTATGCCACTGGTATTTCAAATACCAGCAGGATCATAGGTGGTAGACAGGTTTCAGTGAAGTCTTTGACTAAGAAAACCTCGATGATTTACCTAGTGAAAACTCTGTAGATCACACTAGAATAATGTACCACCGTTTACTAGAAGATGAACACCCTGGGCTGGAAGGTACCACACAAGGGCTGCGCTGGACTCAGACATGTGAGTAATCAGGGATGGTGTGGGATGAATCAGCATTTCCTTGTGTGATACTTAGAATTCCCATGAACTGGAGTTGATTTCACGGCTGTTAACAACATTGATGGTTCTGGGAGCCAATGTGTGGAGGAAACAATGCACAGACCTGGATGCAGATGGAAGATGTGGGCTCTGTTTCGTAACACATGCTCCCAGAATTTTACTACTGGTTTTGTTTGTTTGTTTGTTTTTACATTTGTTTCCTTTTTTGTTTGGTTTTGGTAAATGGGACTTTCTTTTCCGTCTAAAGTTTGATTAGTTTTGCGAAATAGTATGCTATAATTTCTAATAGTGAGTCCCTTCCTAGTCAGAGCATTATGAATCTCTCATTTTCAGACTACTCCACACAACTCAGGCTTGAAGATGAGCCATCTTTTTTTTTTTTAAAACTAAACTCCGTGGTTGGAGTTAGTCTATTACAAACCCTACCACATGAGGTCATTGTATTTTTATGCTTTCCAAGGACCTGAATGTCCATTGGATAGTGGCAGAAAAACCTGAGAGGAAGCAGTTAGACGACTAAAGCTTTTGAGTGCCATGTTAGGAATGACTTACAGCCATGTTCCCCCCAAGAATTTGGAAAAAAAGAAGAGCAGAGGGGATTTGAATTTGATGGGGGAAAAAGTTTCAGGGAAAGGTTGAGTTCTTAAATACAAAAGGGAAGGGCTCAGGGGCAGGGAGCTGGATGATGTGAGGAGAGGCGATGATTCATTGATTAAGTACCTGAGGAGAGAGTGTCTGGGATGGAACCCTGGGGGGAAGAAGTTAGCCTTAGAAGACACTTATGGTTGAATGAGAATGAAAAATGAAAATGAGATGTAGGGAACATTGGAGACCCATGGAAGGATAATTAAGGCAGTACAAATTTGAAGCCATTTATCACTTCACTCAGCAGTCCTGATAGCCCAGTTATTAAGCATTCTGAGCTGCTCTCTGAGAGGTTGGTGGTTTGAAATCGTAGCAGTCTGCTTCTGTAAGGATTACAGCTTGGAGACACTCTTGGGCAATTCCATTTTGCTATATGTTGTTGTCATGGGCTGTTGAGTTGCAGCTGACCCATAGCTGACCCTCTGGTACCTGGGAAGAGATTGCTCATCCTTCTCTTGTGAGGCAGCTGGCAGATTAGAACTGTGTACCTCTGGGATAGCAGCACAGCTTCTTGCCATTACGCCAGGGTTATTATGAATCAGAGTGAGCATAACAGTAATGAATTTGGTTTGGTTTTGGATCATCTCAGTAAGAGGCACAAGTGCCACAATGGCTATGTGGTCAGCTGTTAGCTAAAAAGTAGAAAATGACAAGAGTCCAGAATGGAGGTTGCATAGTGGAGTGTACTTGGGGTGGGGAGCGGGGGGACTATATACCAATGAAGGAATTTTTCTTTTACTTTTCAAAGAGAAGAGAGAACTGGAGGGGGAGAGGGGTGGGCAGGGAGAAAAATGCAACAATGAATGAATGGAAATCCAAAATCTTTGTAAATGTTCATTAAAAAAATATGTTTACGGCATTGAAGTCTATGAGGGAGAGAATAGTTTAAAAGTATTTTAAGGTATTATGTTTATCG
>NW_006399905.1:3518889-3528076 GCF_000299155.1 Elephantulus edwardii | reverse complement strand
TAAATTAATTAAAATATAAAAAAAGAAAAAAATTAACAAGATAAAATTAAAAAAAAAAGAAGTAGGTGATGCAAACTCGCCATTGGATCCACAGGAGGAAAGATGTCAGTATCTGCTCCTGTAAAGAGTGTAGTCTAAGAATCCCTATGAGGCAGTTCTACTCTGTCTTACAGGAGTGATCTGAGCTGGAATCTAGTCGAGCGCACGTCATAACAAAACACACCACCACAATGAAGCATGTATCTAGGTGACCTGGCTGTGGCATAGTGGAAACTAGAGAAAGGTGGAAACGAACTGTAAGAGTTGAGAAGGTAATTTCAATAGGACCCAATAGAGGAAAATGCCAGAATTTCTCAGTGACTGAGGAACTTGACAGAATTTATATAGATTATGGATTGAATCTATCACTCTATGACTTTTTTAAAAGTATACTAATTCTGTGTATTGAAAATGAGGTCCATGAGCAAAATTGTGGACTGGGATAATATGAGATTCAAAATTGAGAAGAAGGGAGTGAGGAGGGGTGAGTTTGTTGAATAAAACTAGGAAACTGATTAAAACATGTATTAGAAAATAGATGGAGGGCTATAGGAGATTTAGTGAGGAGGAAAACATGAATGACTTGAGATCTTTGAAGACAAACATCAGATTCACTGCAATAAGAAAAAGGGAGAGCTGAAATATCTGGCTGTAAGATTTAGTCATTAAAGGGAGCTCTTGTGGCCTAGAGGCAAGAAGCCATGCTGCAATCCCAAAGGCATGCTGTTCGAATCCACCAGATGCTGTGCTGGAGGGGCTGTCTCCTCATGTACTTGTCAGATATGACTCGACGGTACACAAGAAGAAAAGGGAAAAAAAGATGTAATCATGAATAGGTTTTTCAGAAATAATTATGAAATTGACGAAGTTGGAAGTTTCATGGAATAACCCAATGAATATCACTCCTTTTTATTTTTTGACATGCAAATATGAATTATTATTTGTAGATAAGAAAAATGTATTGTTAGTAGAGTAGAAAGAGCTGAAGATCCTCAAGCAATCTTCCTCAGTGAGGAGACATTATCTCTCTCCCCTCAATCCTTGTGTTCTTTGACGTTTTTCAGAAATTTTGCCAAAGTTCTTTTTCAGACATATGCCAAGTAAGATAGTTTTTATTTCTTCCTATAAAGTTGCTGCTTCCTGTTCCCTTAGCTGAAAAAGAAATCAAACAAAGATACTATTAAACCGAAGATTCTGTCTTATTAGTTGTGGTACCACAGCTTTCTTAGCTTTGGGTAGGGTAAGTGGTAACCCTTGCTTCTTAAATAAGTCTGACACAGCATTGGTAACCAGAATGAAGGAGGTGGTCCACGGTAATGTGCCCCTTTTGACTGTAAGAGAATAATGTAATTGCCTGTTCTGCCTATGCCTAAAACCCAGCTAGGAAAAAGTTACAAATAAACAAACAAATACATATCTCTATACATCTGCCCATGCGCTCAAGGTAGAAGATGCAGGTTCTATCAAGCAACCATTAGGTGGTGCTGCCGAACCAACGTTCTTCACTGTTTCGGCCACCTTGGTTATCATTTTCTCCTTTCCTGTAAATGCTTTTGAGAACAATTCTCTTCAATTTAAAAGGGTGCAAGTGACTGAGATGTCTTCATCTCTTTCATGGCATTTATCAAGTGCTGCTGCTCCATTTTTTTAAGAGCAGCCAATACCTGATGTTAAGAATTAACAGAGTAGAAAATGGCTGCTCAGACCAAAAACCTGATCATTGATAGAGCACTTTCCCTTTTACAAAGGAGATTTTTCTGTCTGGGTTCTTAGTAGGTAAGTCCTTGATTGTTGTTGTTGTTAAGTGCCTTTGAGTCGCAGGCGACTCATAGCGACCCTCTGAAGGAGAGTCCTCGACCCTTGGGTGCCTTTCATCCTCTCTCCAGGTTCATAGGGTTTCTAGAGGCAAGCTATTATGGAAGTGGATGCCACTCCTCCTTCCAAGCTTGTTTTAATCAGGGAGCTCCACCCCACTCTCTGTCCGCATTGGGTAACCAACCATTAACACATTTGACACATCAGTGTCACAGTGTTCAGCCTCACAGCAACCACAAGTGACCATTGTACAGCAACTTGTACACCAGGGCTATACAACCTAGAGGAATGTCTGAACAAAAACAATGAAAGACAGGCTCGAGGGCTGCGGATTAAAAGTCACCCACCTTTGGCTTGGTAGCATCGCTTTCTGCCCACTGGGACATATGGTCCTTGATTAGTAACTGCTGAATAAATAAATGAAGTACTCTGGGTAGATAAAACGACCTAATTCCACTTTGACATTTTATAATGTGCAAACTCCATCAAAGTTAATGAAACACATTAACTTCTGTGTAAGTCAAAGTCAAAGACTATTGAAAAATGCAACACCTAACCATCATAATAATTTACCTCATGGATAGTAAACAGAAGTTACTTTGTTATCAGAAAATGAGGAAAAATGTATCTTTTTAAACAACAACTTCTCACACCTGAGTCCTTACTTAAGAAGCGAAGATTTTATTCTTCGCTACATGTGACTTATTCTTCACCATACACAACTTTCCAATCATCCCCAAAGGCAAGGTAAAAAGTTATTACAAGCTGTGTAAAATTTCTCTTACCTTTTTCTAGAGTACTTCTATTTACATATGAAATAAAAAAAATTGAATCCAATAAAATATATATATGTGTGTGTATATATATATAAATATGTATCTATATAGATATCGATATCTATATTTACATCTACATCTATATTTCAACATATACATCAATATATATGGATCATTCTAATATGAAACCTATACTTGGACCAGGAGGCAGTCATCAGAACAGAGCAAGGGAACACTGCATGGTTCAAAATAGGGAAGGGCGTACTCCAGGGATGTGTCCTATCTCCATACCTTTTTCAAGCTGTATGCAGAACAGATTTTCCGGGAGGCTGGGCTCTGTGAGGAGAAATGTGGGGTCAAGATTGGTGGAAGATCTATCAACAATCTGCGTTATGCAGATGACACACACTGCCTGCTGAAACTGAGGAGGACCTGAAGCACTTGCTGCAGAGGGTCAAGGACTGCAGCCTCCAATATGGATTGAGGCTCAATGTCAAGAAGACAAAGGTTCTCGCCACTGGACCAATTGGCAGCATCAGGATGGATGGTGAAGAGATTGAGATTGTACACAGCTTTAGTTTGCTTGGCTCCACAGTCAGCAGTCTTGGCACCAGTAGCCAGGAAAAGGCGTATTGCCATGGGAAAAATCTGCTGTTAGGGACCTCTCCAAAGTGCTGAAGAGCAATGGTGTCTCTCTGGAGACTAAGGTGCGTCTGATACAGGCTTTGGTCTTCACAATCACTTGCTATGCATCAGAGAACTGGACAATGACCAAGGAGGATAGGAGAATTGATGCCTTTGAGCTGTGGTGCTGGAGAAGAGTATTGAGAATACCATGGATTGCTAGGAAAACAAATGGATTCGTCCTGGAAAGGGTTAAACTAGGTGGCTCCTTGGAGGCAAGGATTCTGAGGCTCCGTCTAACATACTTTAGACATATTGTAAAGAAAGACTGGTCCTTGGAGAAGGACATCAAGCTTGGGAGGGTGGAGGGACAGCGCAGGAGAGGAAGGCCCTCTATGAGGTGGACTGATTCAGTGACTGGGGTAATGAGGATGGGAGTGTCAGAGATAGTGCGATTGGCCCAGGACAGAGCAGACTTTAGGGCTGTTGTACATAGGGTCACTATGAGTCGCAAGTGACTTTATGGCACATAAAAACAACAACAACAACAACAACATATCAATATATATTAATATATATCAAAATATGTATCTCTATCATCTCTATTTCTCTCTCTTTCTCTAACTTTCCAAGATGTTTTCTCGCTAGCCTCTAAGACTCCATGTGGTGTTTTTTGTCTTGGAGAAGATGTGAAAACTTTGATATCTAGTACGTCATTCTGAAATTCACAGGGCTGACATTCTAAGTGACATGATCATAAGCTCCAGGAACTGCCTTCACCAGTTTCTCATACTAGACAGCCTAGGAGATTGAGCTCAACCAGAAAGGCTTGTGCTACCTTCTGCCAACAACTGGAAGCCATATCATGAAGCCAACAGAGCTTCCAGGAGGCTTTAAAGTTCTATGGGAAGAGAGTACCTCATCTTGTATCCCTTCAGTCACTGGCGAATTTGAGGAACTGCCCCATCAGAATTCCTCTCCAATTAAATAAACATTTTTAAGACCTCTGTTAATGGAATGTAGTGAGTAGATGGTCCATAACTGCCTACATGTTTACATTTCTATACATTTTTTTAGAGTTTTCACTAAAAGTGCTATATAGTCATCATTTCAACAAAGCGCAGCTGTTTATTCAGTGGTTCACCTTTCCACCTCTTTTCTTCTCATTCATCTTGTGTTACTTACTTGCTGGAAACAGCCAGATTTCTTTCTTTATTTCTTTTCTTCCTGACTCGCTCCCTGCCTTCATAGCTTCCTCATTTTCTCTTGAGTTGTTACATGATGTTGAGCTGGCTTCTATTTCTAATGACTCTCTGTGCAACAGAATGAAAACCTGCCCAACCTTGTGTCCCCCTCCCAGTTTCTGCTATTGTCCATTGTTGCCGTCACTATGTAAATTCATCTTCTTGAGAGTCTTCATCTCCATAATGGATCCTCTACTTTTCCAAGTCTGGTATTCTTCCCTGAAGACTGACTCCCCTTGAGAGCATGCTCAAAGTATCGGGACAAAACTCTCAAAATCTTTGCTTCTAAGAAGCACTCTGGTTGCACATCTTTCAATCCAGATTTGTCTTTCTTTCTTTAGTACCCTTTGCCAACACCACAATTCAAAGGCACCAAGTCTTTAGTCTTCTTTATTAATTTGCTAATTTTCCATGCATATGAAGCAATTGAAAATAGCATTGCTTGGACCAGCTGCACCTCAGTTGTTAACATAATGTCCTTGCTCTTTGACAGCAGATTTTCCCAATGCAATGTGTCATTTGATTTCCTGAGTGCTGCATTCATGGGTGTTGGTTGTGGATCCAAAGAACATGAAATCATTTATAAGTTCAATCTTTTCTCCATTTATCATGATGTTGTTTATTGATTCAATGGTAAGAATGTTGCTGTCTTTGATCTGTACAGAAGACTACCATCTTTGAACTTCAGAAATGGAAAGCACAATTTTATTTATTAATCAGACTGTTTAGCTTTGAATGCTTGCACTGGAATGACATTTTGCAAAGGAAATTCTGAGTTGAAGGTAAAAATAAGCAGACGACCAATATGCTATTCCTTTGATATCTCCTTTTTTTAGTATGGCTTAGTGGAGTCCTAGGAGATTAGCAGTTGTTAACAGTGAGTTGTATAGTTAGAATGAATTCTATAATCTCCACGGTCTGCTGGCAGGAAGTTGTGGTCATCCCGAGTTACTATCATAATGGTATGGTTTCAAGATGACTTTCCTCTCTAATTAGAATTCTGTTAGAATTTAGAGAGAGAGAAGTTCAAATAAGACTGTAAAGTTAGAGGGAAAATACTCTTCCAGTCACCAGTCTGATGAAATACAGTTAGAGGAATGATAGCTATTGAAGCGAGGATGAGTCTGAGATGACGTCAGCAAAAAAATGAGTTGTATTTTAGGATTCACATTTTGATAGGTATTTGCAGTGACATGATTTGAACCTGGAAATTTGCCTGAATAGATCAAACCTCATTTTTGTTATATTTGTTGGAAAAGATTATAAAACAAGTAACTATTTAACCAAGGGGCACTGGTGTGGTTGTGAGTAATATATTTGGCTAGTAGCTAAAAGGTCTGCAGTTCAAATCCACCAGCCCCTCCATGCAGGGAACAATCTCCTCCCCTAAAGACATACAGCCCCAGAAGGCTGAAGGAGTGTTCTAGCTACGTTTTAGAACTGACACAATGGCAGCGGAATTTTCTTTTTTTGTTTGGTATAATTTAACCAAAGATCTTCTGATGTAAATAAAATATTTGTTTTTTCTGTTATATTTTCATTAATCATATTTTTGTTAATATTTTTAACGTTTTTGTTTGCATATGAAAGTCATATACATTGTGTTTCACTTATATACATTGTGTTTTAAGGGAAATATATTTACATTTTGAATTGTATATGTCATTTTTTTACTACCTGTTCCCATATTTTTCCCCTACTAGTTTATTTACAAAATTCAAGTACAAATTTGAACAACTTCTTTCAATTTCTCTCACATCCCCCCTATCAAATTGTACAACCCAATGATTCATCTCACTTTCCCTTGCATATCCACATCCCTCTGCTTCCAGCCTCTCCCAACCTTCCTGGATCCTTATACTCTTTCTGCAATAACGGTTTTAGACAGTATTCATCCTTGTGGGACTAAGTTATTTTACTCAGCATAATGCTTTCCAATCCCTCCCAAGTTAGGTAATAATTTACAAAGCTCCTGCGTGCTGTATAGTATTCCATTGTGTGAATGTACCATAATTTCCCAATCTGTTCATTTGTGGTCGGATATTTGGACTCTTTCCAATCTAAAGAGGATAAGATTGATGCATGGGACTTTCCAAAAATTAAATCTCTGTGCATGTAAAAAACTTTTCCCAACAGGGTGAAAAGAAAACCTAAAGACTGGGAACAAATATTCGGTAATACCTTCTCAGACAAGAGTCTTATAACAAAAGTTTACAGAATACTCCTGGGTCTCCACAAGAAAAAGACTGATAACCCAGTTACAAAATGGGCAAAAGGCGTGAAAAGAATTTTCACACAGGAAGATATTTGAATGGCAAACAGACTCAGGATGAAATGTTCCAAATCACTGGCAATAAGAAAGATGCAAATCAAAACCACAGTGAGGTACCATCTGATGCAAATAATATATTTAAATAACACAAATATGTATATTTGAACAAACAAATGAATAAATTCATCAACTCATACATGGTTGGTCTGCTCTAGTCACCCTACCTACAGAATAACAAGATGTGGTTCAGGTGTTTAATCATTAAAGGTGACTTAATGGAATTGGCAACTGGGAAATCAAATTTGCAGCCTGATCATTTTTCACTGTGACAGCTAGACAACCTCTGAACTTCTTACAGAAACAGAACCTCTCCGAATGAATTGTGAGTCATATTGTCATATTTTCCCCAAGTATCTAAGAAATAATGAATTATACAGAAGCATTGAAAATAACCATGCCTGACTCTATGATTTGCCTTTACTGGTGCCCATGAGGACACCGCACATGGAAAACCACATGTTCTACTATCACTTCTCAAGTTGTGATGCCTCATCTGCAAATGATTGAGCCTCCAACTCTCAACATTTCTTTTATTATACCAAGATTAAAAGACTGTTCTGTCTTATTTTTATTGTATTCTTTGGGATCAAAACAAAACAGTAACTCTTAGCAAGGAAGAGCATTGTGTGCCCTCTAAGCTGGAAACAGATGCTAATGCTAACCAGTTGGGAAGACCATAAGCAAAAATATGGACAGTATTTCTCTATCTTTCAAACTGAGGATGCCCCGACAATAAAAGAAAGGAGAAATTTACCCCAACAAACCCCTAGTATACTGCTTTCATATGTGAGACAATAAAACCCACTCTTATTTAGCCAAAATGGAAACCTTGGTTGATCGGCTATCAATTAAAAAAAACCTGGTTAAAGTAGAAAAGAATAAAATGTGGAAATCTTACATATTTTATTAAATTTGAAACACATTTATTCATGAGGACACAGCCTCATGAAGTAGGTCAAGACTGTCCCCTAGGATGGGCTACTCACAAGCATTCTTCATTACCTGTTGCACCTTAAGTGGCATCCATACAGCATCCTTTGCAGTGCTGAGAAGAGTCTGTGGGTCGTGTGATTGGCTATATGCTGCTCTTTTCCTGACCAATAGGCTAGCTCTTTTAACTCATTCGGAGGGGGACGGGGGGGGGGGGACCTTGGAAGGTAGGTCTTGTGATCTGATTTTGAATCTCACACTCTTAAAACATTTTACAGAGAACAGTTCTGTTCTGAGACAACTTGGACTCCTAACAATAATTGGCTTCCCTTTGTTATAGAATCTTTGTTACAGAGACCTGAGACAGATATTTCTCCAGATGGATATGATTTTTTGGCTCAACTCTATAGTTGTTAAAAAATTTAGCATGACAGCATTTTTTAAAAGTGACCTCTCTCCATACCTACTTCCAATGTTTCTGTCCCCCCCCTTTTGTCATCTGACAGGTTTAATTAGAAGATTAAAAAAATGTAGCTGTTAAAAAGGAACAGCTGAAGGTACACCATGTAATAGACCAGACATTCTAAGTAATAGGGAAATTTCCTTTTCCAGCACGGCTCTATTTGTGTAAATGTGTTTTTATAGACACACTCAGGAATATAACAGTAAATGTGATTTTTTGTTTTTCCTTTGTGGTTTTTGTGTAGAATTAGCTCAAATTTTCCCCTTCTTTTTTAAATTTTTTTGTTTTGTATTGGTTTACATACAATATTCATATATATTGTGTTTCACCTTTCCTTTGTTCACATTGTATTTCAAATAATCATTCTCATACTTTGTATTTTAGAAAATGAATCACCATTGGACTATGTCCACCATTATCCCATCTTTTCAGGTCTCCACAGGATCTTTTCCATTTCCTTTACCCCCTCCCTCCACCCACCAACTTTTGTGAATCCGTGATTTCCCCCCCACCCATCCTCACCCCTCTGCTCCCACTTCTTCCCCTGTTGATTCCCTATACACTTTTTACTAGTTATCCTTCTATTTTTACAGTAATGGTCTTATACAGTATTTGTCCTTACAAGACTGAGTTAGTTTACTGCATAATACTCTCTATTCTTTCCCAAGTTATGTAGTATTTTTTTTAAAATTGGTGCTGAAAGTTTTCCCAACAGAGTGATAAGAAAACCTACTGACTGATAAAAACATTTGGCAAGACCATATCAGATAAGCATCTCATAACAAAGGTTTACAGACTCCTACAGAGCTTCAACAAGAAAAAGACTCATAACCCAATTACAAAATGAAAAAAAAAACCTGGAAGGTTTTTCACAGAGGGAGACATTCGGATGGCCAACAGACACATGAAGAAATGCTCAAAATCACTGGCAATAAGAGTGATGCAAATCAAAATCACAGTGAGA
>NW_006399905.1:3516778-3518636 GCF_000299155.1 Elephantulus edwardii | reverse complement strand
CCCCCAGTAATAGAAATGATATATTTAAGAGCTTTGTACTTCTTTACGAATAAGTGCTGTCAAAAAGTCTTCTCTCAACAATAGAAAAGTTGATGGTTTTCCCCTCCTCCCCAAAAAACTAAAAGTGTTACAAATATGTTATACTGACAAAATGATAAATAAAATATTGAAACTGCATCATGTCATTCACACTATAGTAGAATTTTGCCTGTACTACAACAGTGAACTTTATCCCAAAAAAGTAGATAGATTGATGCTGACTGAACACTTCAGTTCCAGGTTCAGTAAATTAAGAACAAATTGCATAGTGTTTGCTTTTTTAAATTGTGATTTTAATGAAAGTTTATAGAAAAGTTGCATTTTCATTCATTCATTGTTGCACATTTTTCTCTTTACCTTCCACTGAGTTCACACACACACACACACACACACACACACAAAATTCATTCATTGTTGCACCATTTCCTTCCTCCAGTCCACTTTAAGTCCTCTTATTCTGAACTGTTGTCATACAAATAATGTCTAATCACATGTTTCTTTTAAACAGTTCTTTCCTTCAACGGTTCCAATGTATTCTGACGAAAGAGAGGAGATTGCTCTTCTTTTTTTCATTAAGCCACTGATGGATTCAAGTCACCAGAGAGATGTGGCCTTTGGAGTTCGCAGGGCAACTCCCTATAGTCTATGCTAACAGACCTCCCTACTGGGCATGTCAGTTTTAAATAATAGTTAACCAACTTCTTCAGATTGGGAACAGGATCCACTAGCTCTTGCTAGGAGGTGAGTCTTGGCTTATTGGTTGTCAGAATCTGACATTCCGTGGATGTTAGTTTCTTGCTGTTCCTGTAACTAATATAAATAGAGCAAGTGAGCAACTTCACGGTACAACCACTCTGGAAGGAAATTTGGCACTTCCTCAAAAAGCTGAGCATAGAATTTCCATATGACCTAGCTATTAATTCCATATGACCTAGCTATTCCACTGTTTGGAATATACCTTGAGAAAGTGAGAACGGAGGCACAAACAGAGACTTAAACAGCAATGTCCATAGCAGGGTTAGTGACCATCACAAGAGTATGCAAACAGCCTAGATTTCCAAGCACAACTGAATGGATTGAAAAATTATTGTACATTCACACAATAGAATGGTTTTGTAAATCATTACCTTACTTGGGAGGGATTGGAGAGCATTATGCTGAGTGAACAAACTCAGTCTCATAGGGACAAATAATGTATAAAACCATTATTATTGAATGAGAATAAAGATTCAAGAAGGAGGAGAGCAGAAGCAAAGGGGTGAGGAGGGGTGGATTAATCATAGGGTTGCACAATTTGGTGAGCAGGGGTGGTTAAGGAAATGAGAAAGATCTGTGTGACAACAATGTATCCAAACTTTGTAATCAAAACAGTATAAAATAAAAAAAGGAAAACAAAACAAAACAAACATATTCACTTTCTCCGAGTCAGTGTTGGGTGCCATTGACTCAGATGTACAGTGACCTTATAGGACAGAGTAGAACTGTAAGAGCTCCAAGGCCCCAACCCTTACAGAAGCAGACAGCCACACCTTTTTCCTGTGGAGCAATAGATGTGAGTTCAACCTACCAACGTTTCCATTAACAGCCACTTACTGTATCACCAGAATGTCTTTTTCTCAGTCTAGGGCCGAACTCGCTCAGCTTATCTTAAGCTCAAGGAAATGAAGAACAAATTCAAACCTCGAGTTGCTATAATCAAGGATGCTTTCGGCAGAATGTTAAATGATCCTGGAAGTATTAAAAGAAGATGGAAGGAATATACTGAGTCACTGTATCGAAAGGAATTGGAAGACACAGAAGAATTTCATGAAACAACATA
>NW_006399905.1:3508000-3515434 GCF_000299155.1 Elephantulus edwardii | reverse complement strand
TGGATTGATTCAGTGACTGGGATAATTGGGATGGGAGTTTCAGAGACAGTGCGATTGGCACAAGACAGAGCGGAGTTTAGGGCTGTTGTACATAGGGTCTCTATGAGTCGCAGGTGACTCGACGGCACATAACAACAACAACAATAGATTGTTGTTGTTGTGAAGTGCCATCCAGGAGTAGGTGACTCATAGTGACCTATGAACGAAAGACCAGGACGCTTGTAAAACTTTCATCCTTTCTCCAGGTTCATAGATGTCCAAAATCAGAGTGTGACTTTGGGGTGTATAATCCTTCTGCCTATTTTAGTTTCTAATAGCCAACAACTCTTGGAGATCCTAGTCAATTTATCTGCCTCCTTTCTCATCAGATAGTCTTTATTTCCTATTCGTGCTTATGTTTCTCTGCATCTGTTCTGGTTCTTATAAATTAAGAAGGATCAGAGTTAGGACACACTCCATTCTGATATGGCCTTATTAACATAAGGAGGAAAATCCTTTTCGTAAAGGAGATTCCATCCCCAAATACTAAGGTGAAGATTAAACACAGGCTTTTGGAGGATACTATTCCTCCTTTAGTCCATGGACACAAAATAGTATGTTTTACCAGAAGTTCGTGAGAGCTTCAGTTAATCTTTCCTGGTTAAGTGGAGACTGGTCAAGAGAGGGTTTTGAATCACTATCTTCAAGCGCATAGATTGTGATAGGATGATGAACAGCCCTCTGGTAATTGTGTTCTTTGATTATGTCAACACACTGTTCTGCAGTCCTTTAAAGAAACTCCATTTATTGTTGTTAGGGGCTGCCGAGCCAACTATGACTCAGAGTGACCTTATGAATGATACATCTGAATCTTGCCCTTAATGTTGTGCCATCCCCATGACCAATAACCAGCCATGACTATTTCCAGCCCATTCTTTCAGTCACTATGTCAATGCATCTTTAAGTTCTTTAAAATCTAGTCATATCTTAAGGAATCAATACACCATTATTCATGGAACTGTTGTGTGCTGTGAGTCAGAACTGATCCATAACTGATTCTCTGGTGAGTTTTCAGAGACAGTAAATCACACAAGAGGAGATTACCTACTTGTGGAGTAACCAGTGGATTCAAACCGAGTGCCTTTGGCTTGCCAGCACAGCTCCTTACCACTAAAGCAGCCAGAACTCCCTATTCAGTAAAAGTGTTATTGTGTTGGACTGACCATATTTGACCCTGTGGGCAGGTTTTCAGAGGCAGTTTAATCACGTGGGAGGAGATTGCCTGCCTTTCTCTGGCAGAGCAACTGGTGGATGCGAATTGTGTGCCTTCGGGATCTCAGCGCCGCTTCTTAGCACTAGGAATGTATAAATCAGTGAAAACTGTGCACCACAACCCATAGGTACTTCCAACTGTGAAACTGTGTAACTCTGTCTAGTTTTTCTCTTTTCTTTTCCCTTACAGATATATGTATTATAAACAATGAGGAGTATATGCATTCAGCAACACCAACAATAAAAAACTTAGTGTAATTTAGTGCTACAAATCAATACTGTGTGTTTCTGATTGAATTGTGAGGTGGAGATAAAGGCTTTTATTGCCCCGGGTGGACTAGAAAATGTTCATGCCTGCCAGCCTGCAGTCTGTCACAGGATCGCCAGTCACCATGCATTTTCATTGTGCCTAATATTTCACAGTTGCCCTAGGCAACTGCCTAATGATAAGGCTAACCTTTATTGGGAGCCCTCTGAACCTTCCCTAGGGGCCCTTCTGTGCTGGTTCACCCCTTGGCATCAGCCTTCAGAGTCTCAGAAAGAAAAATCCAAATGAAGGAAGGGAGGGCTAAGAATTTTACTGTATGCTCGTCTGGCTAAACTACTAACATTTCCTGATTGCATTTGATTTTTAACGCAGCTTGAACTCTGCTCCTTTTATCTTTCCACCTCGTCATCATGTTCCCTGCAAAGCTTAGTTCAAGGGGAATCTCTTGAAGTGAAAACCACCCACTCCTCCTTCGTGAGCCTGTTTGTTTGGGATATCAGCTTAAAAAGATATCCTTCGAGTGCTTTTAAGGGAAACCAAAGTGAAAGGCAAAAATCTTTGATAGTTGAATATGTGTTTTATGTCATTCCTGTGACTCTTCTTGCAAACCGTTTGGTTACATGGGAAAATGGAGTCATTAGGGAAATGGAGGGCTGGGGCCTGGCTTCTCAGATTGTGTACAGAATTCTAAATTGGTGCCAAGAAGGATCTTGGTGGAAGGGGCTATTTTGTCAGATTTCAGAAGCAGCCTGGAGCTGGTCTATGATTAAAGGATGCTGCCAAACAGGGAAGGTTGTATTCTTCCGTTGGTGAATTTTCAGATGGTCCAGGGCTGCAACAAAGGGTGCTCTCTTATCTTTCGAACTCTTAAAAATTATTTCTTTGTGGGCACCTGTTAAACTGATGGGGAGATTTCTACAACTCTTTTGGGAGGTTTCTATATTTTTTGGGGGGGAACTTTTGTTATACTGTGATGGCTTGTACATTGCTGTGATGCTGAAAGGTATGATTCTGGTGTTTCAAATGCCTCAAGAAAGTCACAAGTTTCAGCAGAAATTTCAGGCTGAGAAAGGCCTGATGATCTATTCTGAAAATCAGCTGCTGAAAACCTGATGGATCCCAACAGAGTATTGTCCAATATGATGCAGAAAGATGAAACTTCTAGATTGGAAGTCACTCAAAAAGCTAATGTGCTCAAGTATACTCACAGTCATAAAGATGGCACAGAAGTAGTCAGTGTTTGCTTCCGTTGCACATTCTGAGTCAAAGGCATCTCAACAGCAGCTGGCAACAGCTGTAGGAAAAGGAAGACCTCTCACCTCCACATAAAACTGGTGCCAGGGATGGAAAATGCTTTCTTATTCCACATGCCCTTTGGAGCTAGCAGGATGTCTAAGCTCAAATGGAAATATATTCTCTTGGTTAGAAAAGCAATCTTCAGCACGAAGCAATAAAATGCTGGTTCCTTGCTTTTCTTTAAGCTAGGACAAACAAAATATTTTAAAGTGACTAGTATAGCTCAAATTTGTATGCCTACCCGAAAAAAGTGTTTTCTAGTCCAGACCTGTGACCCAGGTACCTGTGACTTTGTTGGGATATTAGATGATTAAAGGTGTTGGTAGTTAATGTATGGTTGTCCTGGAAGAGGATAGGTTCTGGCCCGATTTAAAAGAGGTGAAGAGACTCATGTTGACAGGAAGATGGCTGTGTGATCACCTGAAAGTTACAGAAATTGTGGGGGCTATTGGAAGCTGAGATACAAGAAGAGAACCTCCCCATGATCCTTGAGGGAGAACTCGGCTCAGATTACACCCTAAATTCAGACACATTTAACTGATATTGTTTGGTGTCAATTTAACTACAACTTAGAAGAACATCTGTGTTTCATTGACTATGCAGAGGCATTGGACTGTGTGGATCACAACAAATTGTGGTTGTTGTGGTTGTTGTTAGGTGCCATTGAGTTGTAGACGACTCATAGCGACTCCATGAACGAAAAGCCTGAGCACTGTTCATAGAGTTTCCGGAAGCAAGCCATTTCGGAAGTGAATGCCACTCCTGCTTCCAAGCTTGTTTTAATTGGGAAGCTCCAGCAAACACTGTCCACCATGGGTGACCATTATCATGTTTGGCACATCAGAGTCACAGTGTTTAGCTTCACAATAACCACGAATTACCTCTGCACAGCAATGCACAGACCACTGCTATACCACCTAGAAGAATGTTTAACAACAACAACAACAAAAAACCAATTTGAACCAGGCTGGAGGGCCACAGTTTAAAATCACCCACCTTGGGCTTGGTAGCATAACTTTCTGTCCACTAGGCCAACATAGCTCTCTCTATGTTGCCGTTGTTATTGTTGTTAGGTGCCGTCAAGTCGTAGACTGTGGTTAAACTTGAGAAAAATGGGAATCACAGAACACTTGATTTTACTTATGTAAAATCTATACTTTGGGCCTGGGAGCAATCCTCCAAACAGATCAAGAAAACTCTGTATGGTTCAAAATTAAGAAAGGAATATATCCTGGATACATCCTGTCCCCATATATTTTCAATCTGTATGCAGAACAGATCATTCAGGAAGCAAGACTTTATGAGGAGAAGTGTGGCATCAAGATTGGAGGAAGAATCATCAACAATCTACGGTATGCAGATGACACAGCTCTGCTTGCTGAAACTGAAGAAGACCAGAAGTGCTTGCTGCAGAAGGTCAAGGACTGTGGGCTTCAATATGAATTGAAGCTCAACATCAAGATGACAAAGATTCTCACAAGAGGGCCAATTGGAAGCGCCATGTTAGATGGAGAAGAGATTGAAGTTGTTAGCAATTGCACCTTGCCTGGCTCCACGATAAACACTCTCAGCACCAGCAGTCAGGAAATCAAAAGACTAAATGCATTGGGAAAATCTGCTGTCAGGGACCAGAGTGCTGAAAAGCAATGATGTCAGTCTAGATTCAAAGGTACACCGAATCCAGGCCATGGTCTTCTCAATTACTTGTTATGCTTCAGAGAGGTGAACAATGACTAAAGATGATAAATGAAGAATCAATGCCTTTGAGATGTGATGCTGGAGAACAATCCTGATCATACCATGGACTGATAAAGAAAACAAATAGGTCTGTCCTGGAGAGGCCTGAAACCAAGTTTCTCTTTAGAGGCTAGGATTTTGAAGCTCCATTTCACATACTTTGGGACCATGGCCAGGAGAGACCAGTCCTTGGAGAAGAATATCATACTCAGAAGGGTGGAGGGACAGTGCAGAAGAGGAAGACCCTGGATAAGATAGATTGATATAGTAACTGGGACCATGTAGGTTAGTGTGTTGGAATTAGTGAGACTGGCTAAGGGTAGGGAAGGGTTCAAAGCTGCTGTATTATGGGTTACGATGGGTCTCAGGCAACTCAATGGCACATAAAAACAACAATGAACAACATATCTGGTCAGTGTGCCAATAGAACTTGCTGATGGCCTTTCTCTCTTTCTGATTCTCCATCCTTCCCAGTATGATGTCTTTTTTCCAAGGACCAGCTCTCCATCAAACACGCTCACAAAATAGATGAAGTTTCCAACCAGTTCTGAATAATCTTCAAGATTTTTCTTGTATGCTATATTAATAATACTGTTCAATGGTGCTCACATTCTATGGAATCACCTCTTTTAGGAATTATTGTATTCTTAATAAATTCATTTTACAGAAGGAATATCTCTGTCACCAGAAGATAGCTATCTAATGGAAGGACAATGTAGAGAAATGAGTAGGTTTCGCCTAACATGTAGGTGTGGGAATGGGGAATGTAGAGTGTTTGATTAGCTATGAAGTTAAGTGCATGAGAAGGGAAGATTGCTATTGTTTGGGAAATCAAGGTGTCTTTGTTTATGGCCATCTCAGCGCTTACAGCCATACTTGGGGAAGCTGCTACATCCTTTGAAGTTGCCCTGTGAAGGCTCTGGAAGTGGACCCCGAAGGCGGCATGTCTGGGACACCTGTAACACAGGATCTCCACAAACTTGCTTTCTAAAGCCCCGTGGAGCGCACATTCAGACAGGCTGGCCACCCCCGGAAAATAGAGAGCAATTTTCTTTGCAGGTGTTTGCCAGGGTGTGGCCTAGCATGAAGAATGATTTTATATGTAATTGTAGAACATTATTATGAATGTTTTTCAACCAAAAAATGCCCTGGAGATAAAATCGCCAAGCTCAAAAGCGATCCAGATGGATTTTCTGACCTCTCTCTGCATCAACATTTCTTTTATGTGCTCAGAAATAGCTGGAGAGATTTTTATATCCATCCGCATTTCAATCCTGGGACTCAGAAAGTTTCTATATTGCGCCTTAAAGAGGAACGCGTGCCACCATTAGACCTGAACTGCTCTGGACAGCTGTGAAGACGGAAAAGAAACACCCTGCTTGGAACATTTTCATTTTGTTGTATACATTCTTTGTGGTGCAGCTGGCCCGGTGCTTTCTAAAAAGATGTCATGCAGCTGCTTCTCGGAGGCAGTGCCTGGAGGCACATGGTGCAGCCATCACCCCACATCCTTTCTGATCCTTGCCAAGCAATTTTGTCCTTAACTCTGCTGTGTATAATCACAAAAGATTACTATTTATCTGAATCTTCTTTAGGATACAATACAGGAGCTCATGCTCAGAAGTATTAGGAGCCCAGCATTCCACTGGAAAAGATTTTCTGTGTCTTCTCCCCCCACTCCATTTCACAGTTTCTATAGCAACATTTTGCTTTGATGGCACCTCCAGGATTATTGCCAGCATTTCTGTTATTTCTTCTGATACTATTGTTGCTTATTATCACCAGCATCAGTTTGACTGTCGGTTAGTCATACCCTGAGCCTAAATATCTGGCCTCTGGGGTGTCTTTTCAAAGAGTTTAAAAGTTAAAATATTATATATGTGTGTGTATGTGTGTGTGAAAATGTGTGTATACACATTCTCTTTATATATACACATATGTGTCTGTATATCTATCTATCTATCTATCTTATATACATATTCTCTCTTTATATATATGTGTGTGTATAAGAAACTGTGCTGTAATACCAAAGGCATGTAGTTCCAACCCACCAGCTGCTTCATGGGAGAATAATAGACAGTTTCTTCCCATGCTATATACTGTCTCTGAAAGCTTAATGGAGGGTCAGGGTCAATTCAAACTTGATGCATATAACACAGATATATAAATTGGTACATAACATGATATAGATAGAGATAGAGATAGAGAAGTGTTGTCGAGTTGTAGACAACTCATAGCGACCCTATGAACAAAAGACCTGAACACTTGTATATCTTTCATATTATATATATAACATAATATATATAAAATATTCCTGTTAGTCATTACACACTGTTGAGTGGGATGCACTTAATAGCTGACACATCAGTAGGTCTTCAGAGGCAGTAAATAAAATCATTTGGGAGATAACTGACTATTATTCTTCTGTGGAGCAGCTGGTAGATTTTAACACTGCACCTCTTGGTTGGTAGTAGAACTCCTTACCACTAGGCCACCAGAGCTCAAACTAACTCAAAGCCCTCCAGCTGAAACTGACTGACAGCTGATCCTCCAGCAGATTTTCAGAGGTTATAAATCAAATAAGA
Source organism: Elephantulus edwardii (assembly GCF_000299155.1). Classification (NCBI taxonomy): domain Eukaryota; kingdom Metazoa; phylum Chordata; class Mammalia; order Macroscelidea; family Macroscelididae; genus Elephantulus; species Elephantulus edwardii. Next base: position 3,508,297 of record NW_006399905.1, on the reverse strand, counting down.
AGAGATTGCCCTTTTTTCTCCCATGGAGCAGCTGAAGGGTTTGAACTATGTTTGAGTTGACAGCACAGTTTCTTACCCACAAGATTACCAGAATTCTATATACATATAATTGCCCGCAGATAATCTCTTGTTATGCAAATTTTCTCTCTCTGATTCTTTGTCTCTCTCTCTGTTTCACTGTTTCTTTTTCTATCTCTGAGAATAAAAAAGACAGAGGCATACATATATAAAAGAAGATGGAAGGAACATACTGAGTCACTGTATTGAAAGGAATTGGAAGACACAGAAGAATTTCAT
>NW_006399905.1:3472237-3506730 GCF_000299155.1 Elephantulus edwardii | reverse complement strand
CTCCTTGGAGGCAAGGATTCTGAGGCTCTGTCTAACATACTTTGGACATGTTGTAAGGAGAGACTGGTCCTTAGAGAGGGACATCATGCTTGGGAGGGTGGAGGGACAGCGCAGGAGAGGAAGGCACTCTATGAGGTGTATTGATTCAGTGACTGGGATAATTGAGATGGGAGTGTCAGAGACAGTACTATTGGCATAGGACAGAGCGGAGTTTAGGGTTGTTGTACATAGGGTCGCTATGAGTCGCAAGTGACTCGACGGCACATAACAACAACAAAAACAACAACAACATACATATACATACACACACACACAAAAAAAGAGAGAAATTGAAAAAGATTGCCTTTTTGATGCATGGGACCTTCTAAAGATTAAATCTCTATGCACATCAAAAACTTTTTCTAACAGGGTGAAAAAAACTACATACTGGGAACAAACATTTGGTAATTCCGTCTCAGACAAAAGTTTTATAACAAAGTTTACACAATACTCCTGGGCCTTCACAAGAAAAAGACTGATAACCCAATTACAAAACAGGCAAAAAACATTAGGTAATTCTTATATTATCCAAGAATCTCTGTAACTTTATATCTAAAAGATTCCACTTCTTCTCTCACTTTTTATGGCTTTTAACATTTTATTATCATTTGGATGAAAGTTTACTACACTTCCTTTTTAATAACTAAAAGCAAATTCAATGATATTATAGAATGAATCAATATGAAAATTCTAATAAACTCCTAATGCTTATAACTAGAAATTTCAACATTGTTGTTGGAATTATTTTAAAAGTTTCAATTATTTTTCCACTATCCATATCATCACTTTTTGTTGCTTTGAGGCTGAACACTGTGACACTGGTGTGTCAAATGTGTTAATGGTTGGCTACCCAATGCAGACAGAAAGTGGGGTGGAGCTCCCCGATTAAAACAAGCATGGAAGGAGGAGTGGCATCCACTTCCATAATAGCTTGCCTCCGGGAACCCTATGAACCTGGAGAGGATGAAAGGCACCCAAGCATCGAGAATTCTCCTTCATAGGGTCGCCATGAGTCACCTGTGACTCGACGGCACTTAACAACAACAACATCCATATCATAGAACCACAGATTTTCAACAAGGATATTATTTGTTTACTTCTCATATTTCATTTGGCTTCAACAATGAGAGGAGGCTTGATTAAACAAGTTTCTGTTAATCTAGTTTTGATTTCTTCTTAGAAATGGTACAGAGATGTTGTATTTTCTTAGAATTATGATGTTTGAACAGTAGAATATTTCATTTGACTTCTTACCCATTGTACTTAGGATAATATCTGAACCACTTGATACAGAAAGATATGGATGTCACATTAAAACATATTTGAAAAAGAGAGAGAGCTCGCGGCCTAGTGAAAAGAAGTTGTGCTACAATCCTGAAGGTGTGCAGTTCAAACCCACCAGATGCTCCACTGGAGAAGGAGGGGCAGTCTCCTGTGCCTGTTAGTTCTGGTTCGATGGTACACAATAAAAATAACAAAAATTGAAAATTATATTTAAAAACTATGTGTTGGTAGCTTGTTTTGAACCATTATTGTTGTTTTTTTTTCTAATTTACACCTGAAAGTGGAACCTTAAGTCCAGACCTGTTTTCTATCAAGTAGACTCAAACTCAAACCTACAGCCACTATTGTCAGTCTTGATTGGTGCTGAATCTCTACCAAGTTTCCAAGACTCTAAACTTTTAACAGAATCAGATGCCCTCATCTTTACCCCAGAAAGTAGCTAGTAGATTTGAACCAGCACCCTTATGGTTGGAGAGCTCTGGTGGCCTAGTAATCCCAAAGGCACAAGGTTCAAGGCCATTGGGAGAGGGATGGGCAGTCTCTGACCGTGAGATTAACTGCCTCTGAAAACCTACTCACTGGTGGGTCACCTAAGGGTTGGTTTCGACTCTATGGTACACAACAACTAGCAACAGCCCTTATGGTTAGTAGCTCAACATATTTATTACCATCTGTTGTGCAATAGTCTATGACACAAAGCCACTAATGGTCAATTCTTTCATTCCTTTAGTTGTTGTTGTTAGGTGACCTCTAGTTGACACCGATTATCTCATGGGAGGAGATACTGTCAGATAGGACAGCTTATGCTACAGTATCCTCTAAATCTCAGAAGCTTTATTTTTTAAAAATAATTCTTGATTGCTCAATTTGCTTAATATTGTATAATATGATTTAGGCTATGTGTCCATCTCAGGTCAGAAAAGGGCTCTGCTGCTGGAAGTCACGCAGGGACTCAAGGTGATGGAGTAGCCTCCATTCTTGATATCGTTGGTCCCAAAGGTAGGGAAAGTTCTGCAATTAACTCATTCGACAGAATGAATCTGAAAGGTCCAACCGAACAACAAGAAAACTGTACCCAAAGTAGGTAAACTAGAACTGATTGGCAGAAAACACTATTGATTACCAATTTGAGTATTGATTCTTACTTGTCACTGTTCCATAAGGTTGCGGTGAATTAGTTGACTTGACAGGACCTGACACCCCTGTTAAGTATCTTTAAATATATTCATTTTTACCTCTTTGTGATTCTGAAAGTAATTCAGATCCATCATGGAAAACCTAGAAAATTTTGTACGTATTAGACTTCTTGGATTTTGTTGTTAATTTTCAGATATGAGCCAGTTGCAGGGAACCAATCCATTCTATCTCAACTGATATCTCAACTTGCTTTCAAATCGTAGCCCAGAATGTCAGGATACTTAGTGACTAAAAAGAAGTTACTTTTCCTATGTCTTGAACTTGGAAGGAAATGAAACAAGCCTGCATTTGTCCCTCTGGGTGTGCTGTAGATCGTAAGGCCAACATTCATGGCATTACTAAAGCAAAGCATGAAACCAAGACAAAAAAACAGCAGTAACAATGACAAAAACTTAAACAATTTAAAAAAAACCCCTTAAACAATTAAAATTGAGGCAGTTAAATGGTTTTCAAGCATCACACAATTCAATACTTAGAATTTATTACATTTCCATCTCTCAGGTTTCAAAGAAACTTTACCAATCTCGTTATCTATTACCACAAATGCTTTTTAAAATAAGCCTTAAGAATGCTATTTGCAAGTAAGTGACAAAGCTCTTTTTAAAATTGCTTGAATAATATGAAAAAAAAAATTGACAGGTCTCTTAGAGAACAAAACGGCCAGTAATAATGTTAGGAAGAACATGTAACACTGGATGTAATGGTTTGAATGAAAATGATGCCTGGCAATTACTTTCAATTTGAACAGAGGTGGAGAAAATCAGAATTACAATACTCCTGTGATTAAACTTTGATGAGATGAAAATGTCATCATTGTTTGATGAGTTTTTTTTATTAGAGTTCAAAGAATATGAATGATTTAACCACAATGTACCAACACCACAGGGCTGAATAATCTCTCTCTGCATTTCTCTGCCTTATTACAGGTCACCAATGAAATCCTAGCCATTCTCTTTCTTTCTTGACTGTTTCCATAATATGGGCTTTTGGAACAACAAGATAAAACTCAAGTCCTTTGTGACAAGTTTTGACATTGAAATCCTGAAGTGGCTGAATTGTGGTGAATGATTTCCAGGATTCATATGCTAACATTTAGGCAACAAATATCTTGTCTTTTTGCTTAAAGAAATAAATTTTAGAGGCTAAATGGAAAGATTCTACTTCTGTTCATGTTCATTCCTGAAAATCTAAATAAATACAGTGAACTTTTTTACCCAGGAGAATCTACATCCTGTTAATGGCATGAGGGCGTAAGTTTAAAAGTTCACTTTGGGGCACTAATTACAACGTGGATGTGAAGAACATGGTAAAATAGTACAGGGATTTTTCTCTGCATGGGGGTAACTGCTGTCTTGGGTGAGATGGTGCAGATAGCTAAGTATTTCCCTACTAGCCGTAAGATTGGATGTTCACGTCTACCTGAAGGCACCTCAGAAAAAAGTCCCAGTGATCTACTTCAGAGAAATCGACCAGTGAAAACCACATAGAGCTGAATTCCCTGATACACGTGAGGTCACAGTAGTCAGAACTGACTCCACAGTATTTGGGGGCTGGAGAAACACTGGATGGGGAGCAGAACAGAAAGGAGCCCCTTTCCACTTCCTTTGCTGTTAGCTAGAGATTAACTTGATGTTGTTTATTTTATTTTATTTTTTTTCTCCGATGTTGTTTATTTTAAATTAGTATGTTGTTGTGTTGTTTGCCATTGAGTGGGAACCGACCCATAGCTGACCCTCCAGTGGGTTTTCAGAGGCAGTTAATGGCATGGGAGGAAGCTGCCCATTCTTCTCCGTGGAACAGCTGGTGGCCTTCAAACCATGTGCCTTGGGGATTGCAGTGCAGCTTCTTTTTTACCCCCCTCACTTTTCCCCCCAACTAGTTTATTTACCAAATTCAAATACAAATTGAACAATTTATTTCAATTTCCCTCATCCCCCTCCACCTATCAAATTGTACAACCCAATGATTAATCCTCCTATCATCCTGCATATCCACATCCCTCTGCTTCCAGCCTCTCCCACCCCTCCTGGATCCTAATACTCATTCTAAAATAATGGTTTTATGCAATATTTATCCTTATGTGACTGAGTTAGTTCACTCAGCATAATGTTCTCCAGTCCCTCCCAGGTTAGATAATAATTTACAAAATTATTGCTCCTGGGTGCTGCATAATGTTATTCCATTGTGTGAATGTACCATAATTTCTCAATCCAATCGTTTGTGGTGGACATTTGGGCTGTTTCCATGTTCTTGCAATAGTGAATAATGCTGCTATGAACATTGGTGTACAAATCTCAGTTTGTGCCTCAGTTCTTACATTTTCAGGGTCCAGAAATAGACCCAACTATCTATGGTTAACTGATAGTCGACAAGGAAATCAAAGCTATCAAATGGGAAAATGATAACCTCTTCAACAAATGGTGCTGATAAAACTGGACTTTCACCTGCAGAAAGCTGAAACATGATCCACATCTCACACCATACACAAAAATCAACTCAAGGTGGATCAGAAACCTGGGAGTAAAGCCCAAAACCATAACGTTCTTAAGAGACAAACTGGAATCAGGCTTAGAAGTGCTAGTCCAAGGTGTAAAAGGACTGCCAAATACAACCAGAAATGCACAATCTAAAGAGGATAAAATTGATGCATGGGATCATCTAAAGATTAAATCTCTATGCACATCAAAACCTTTTCACCACAGGGTGAAAGAAAATCTACAGACTGAGAACAAACATTTGGTAATACCATCTCAGACAAGAGTCTTTTTTTAAGATTATTATTAAATTATATTAGTTTTAATGAACATTTACAGAGATTTTGGGTTTTCATTCATTGTTGCACTGTTTTCTCTACCCTCCTCCCCAGTTCGTTCTTCTCCCCCCCCCCCACCCAATGTGTGTTTTAATTGTCAGACAAGAGTCTTATAACAAAAGTTTACAGAATACTACGGGCCTCCACAAGAAAAAGACTGATAACCCAATTACGAAATGGGCAAAAGACATGGAAAGAATTTTCACAGAGGAAAATATTCAAGTGGACAACAGACACATGAAGAAATGCTCCAAATCCCTGGCAATAAGAGAGATGCAAATCAAAACCACAATGAGGTACCATCTCACTCGAGTAAGAGTGACAAAGTTTAACTGGGCAGCAAGTAATAGATGCCAGAGAAGATGTGGTGGGAATGTAAAATGGTGCAGCCATTCTGGAAGGCAGTTTGGCACTTCCTCAAAAAGCGAAACATAGAAATTCCATACGACCCAGCTATCCTACTACTTGCAGTGCAGCTTCTTGGCACTCGGGCACCAGAGCTCCATTAAATGAATATAGCTCTAAAAAACAGAAAACAAAAAACACCAAACAGAAAACAACCTCCAGTGGGAGGGAATTGTGAGCTTACATGCATAGGAAGCACCCCACAGATGTAAACGTGTTGACCTGTGAACCCAAAGGTCAACAGTTTGAATCCACCAACCACTCTTCCCTTTTCTGTCCCCCCACCCTCAACCCTCCCCTGGGGACAGCTTTTCATAGTCTAAATGTTAATGGTTTCCTTTGACAATATGGAGCTAAAGTACTTTGGTTGTAGACTGGGGGGATGTCTCATCTATAATGTTTTCATTTGAAAGCTGAAGGTTACTATGGAGAATTTAGCCTATTTTACAAATACAAATCTTTCTTTTTATCATGGAAGTAAAACAAGCTGTTGTTACAGAGTCAGAAGTTGACTCCTAGTTGACCCTGTAGTAGATTCTGAAGCTGTAAATCATGTGGGAGGAGATTACCTATCTTTTTTCTCCCAAGAAATGGCTGATGGAATTGAAGCACCAGATAGCTTAGCAGAGCAACTCTCCGTGACTATGCCAGCAGATAGGAAAATTCAGTGTTCATACTAATCAACTATTTTCAAAATTTGTTGCCACTGTGCTTTAATCTATGCCCAAACACTTGGCCCATTAAAAAATGCCTTTATTTGATATTTAAAAAATCAGATACTAGTCCAAGGTAAGTGAATTATTCAACAAATAATATTATTACCAAACATCACAGAAGCAGGAGTGGCATCCACTTCCAAAACAACATGCCTCCAGAAACACTATGAACTTTGATAAATGTTGATAATTGTTGAGAGGCTTCAGGCCTTTTGTTCATAGAGTCACTATGAGTCATGCTTAACTCAAAGGCAATCAACAAGAATCACCTGCATAAGAACGTTATAAACATGTTTAATTTACTAAACCTTTCTGTAGAGCCTTGAACAAAGCAGGTATCTAGCACAGATTGATCAACAGATTTGGGAGCTCTGGTAGCCTAGTGGTAAGGAGTTGCTCTGTCAACCTAAAGAAGCTACCACTTGCTCAAAGGGAGAAAGATGGGCAGTCTCCTCCCATGTGATGTACTGCTTCTGAAAAGCTGCTGGAGGGTCAACTATGAGTTAGTTATGACTCAACAGCACAAACGTTTTCAATAAAAGACAAAGGTAAATTGTTAAATTAGGTCAATTTAAGACCAGCTGAGCTAATAAAACCCAAAAGACAAAGAGGTTTCAGTCATATCCCTGCTCACTAATGAAAATGTTCTCATTCAATTTTCTTTTAAAAAATACTTCGTAACTTCAGTTCATTTAACTTTGACATTCATGCGTGGGCATTTTAAAAATTTCTTTCTGAAGTGGTCAAATGATAATCAGAGGTTAAGTCTGGAACAACTGAGATGTTCAAACACACTGTAATCTTTATTAGATATGAAAAATCAAAGGCTGGGGCAAAGTAGATTATCAAAGTTGAATCTACTGAAACCGCCTGTTAAGAACTAACACAAGGCAGAGACCAAGAATGTAGGGAGTCAGAGTGTATGGGCTCTGTGTACCAACTTCCTGAGTTCAAATCCCAGTTCTGCATCTTGGTAGTTGTTTGTCTACAAATAAGCTCACATGTCTCCTTAGAGTGCAGTTTTCTCACTTATAAAATGAAGCTACCAGCAGTACTCAACTCATAAAGTTGTCATGAGGAATAAATACATATCTGTAAAGCATATAGCTGATGTAAAAGGAGCAAATGAAACTAAACCAAAGGTGTTGCTTTTTAGTCAATTCCAAATCATAATGGCCCTATAGGACTAGCAATCAGTCAAGAAATCAAAAGACGAGTTACTTTAGGAAAAAGTCAGCTGTCAGAGACCATTCCAGAGTTATAAGAAGCAACGATGTCAGTTTAGAGACTAAGGTGTGCCTGATGTAAGGTGTGCCATGATCTTCATAATTACTTGCTATACATCTGAGAGTTGGATGACAGAAGACGAATCGATGCCTTTGCATTGTGATGCTGGAGAAGAGTATTAAATATACCATGAACTGTCAAAAGAACAAACAAGTCTGTCCTGAATGGAGAGGGTGAAGCCAGGTTGCTCCTTGGAGGCAGGAATTGTAAAGCTCCATCTCACATACTTTTGGCACATTGCCTGGAAGTACTAGTCCCTGCAGAAGGATATCATGCTTAGAAGGGTGGAGGGTCAGTGCAGGAGAGGAAGACCCTGGATGAGATAAATTGACACAATGACGGTGGCAATTAGGACAGTTATGTCAGAGACAATGAAATTGGCTCAAGACAGGGCAGAGTTCAGAACAATTATTCATAAGGTCTCTATGAGTTGTAGTTGATTCAACAGCACATAACAACAAAGATTTTCTAGACTGTAATCTTTACCCAAGTAGACTGGCAATCCTTTTTCTCTCAGTGAGTTTGAACAGGCAACATTTTGGTTATCAGCTTAACCACAATGCCATGGGGACTCAAAAATTAATGCCTAATAATTGAAGGCTGTTGTTGTTATTACTAAAATGTGGAAGACCTTATTAATAACTTTAAAACTAACCCTTAGCTTTCTATTCTGGACCAAATGAAAAATAAATAGTGTTGTTCTTAGATGTCATCGAGCCAAGTATGATTTGTTAACAACCGTATGAAGGTCAGATCTGAACACTTCTCTATCCTGTGTCATCCTCATCATCTCTGCCACATGAGAGCCCATTCTTAAAGTCAATCACTTTTATGGAGGGTCTTGCCTTCCTTCGCTGACTCTCCATTTTTCCAAGCATGATGCCTTTCTCCTAACAACATGCCCAAAGTATGTGAAATAAAGTTTTACATCATTCCCTTTAAAAAGTGCAACATTGGCTGCACTCTTTCCAAGACAAATTTGTTCTCCTTGCAGTCTATGGGATATTTAGTGCCCTCCTCCAGCACCACAAGTCAAAGGCACCAATTCTTCTTCTATCATCTTTATTCACTTTCTGTCTCTAAGACACATAGCAAATGATTGAAAAGACTATGGTTTGGATCAGGTGCACCTTAATCTTTAAACTGACATGTTGCTCTTCATCACTTTGGAGAGATCCCTGAGTGCAGATTTTTCCCAATGTAACAATGTGTTTTTATTTCCTGACCGCTGGTAGCAAGTAAAATCCAAGTAAGATGAAGTTATTAACAATTTCTGCCTCCTCTCCATCTATCATGATGATGAGATGTAATCCACACTGTAGGCTGTGGTCCTTGACTTTTTACAACAAGTACCCCAAGTCTTCTTCACTTCCAGTGAGCAAGGTTATGTTATCTGCAAAATGCAGTTTGTTGGTTGGTGAGTCTTCTTCCTCTGATCCTGATACCACATCCTTCTTCATAAAGCCCAGCTTCTCTAATGATTTGTTTGCCGTAGAGATTAAACAGGTATAGAGAAAGGATACAGCCCTGATGAGCACCATTTTTATTTTAAACTGTGACGTGTTACCTTGCTCTGTTCAGACAACAGCTTCCTTCCTTGTCTATGTATAGGTTTTGCATGAGCACAGTTAAGTGGTAAGGGTTTCCTATTTTTCTTAATGTTATCCACAATTTGTTATGATTCATATAGTTGATGAAAGACAAGTAGACATCTTTCTGATATTCTTTCAGCCAAGATGAATCTGACATCAGCAATGATATCCCTGATGATACAGCCTCTTCTAAATCTAGCCTAAATCTCTGGCAGTTCTTGGGCAGTGTACTGTTTTAGCTATTCTTTCAGATCAAGGTTATTAGTCTTGAACATTAATGTTATTAACATCATTAATCTTAAATAATTGTCTTCTTATATTTTCTTGAAGAAAATATCTATTAAAATGTTCTAATGCATAGTAAATTAGATAGTAAAATACATAATAAAGTAAGCCTTCTCTGGCAGAAAAATTATTCCCTTATTTGAGATTAGCCACGCATGTAGGTAAAGCATATTTCTGACACAATAGTTTTTCTAACACAAAATTATTTCTAACACTCTAGATCTATAATATTTTATTTCTACTCCTGGGTGGTTGCTGTGAAGCCAAACACTGTGACACTGATGAGTCAAATGCGAGAATGGTTACCCATGGTGGACAGGGTTTGGTGAAGCTCCCTGATTAAAACAAGCTTGGAAGCAGGAGTGGTATCCACTTCCATAATAGCTTGCCTTTGGAAACCCTGTGAACCTGGAGAGAGGATGAAAGTTATACAGGAGGTGTCCAGGACTTTCATTCATAGGGTTGCTCTGGGTTGCCTGTGACTCGACGACACTTAACAACAACAACACTCCTTGGTGTTGTACATGAGAATTCTCTATACATGTGTTGTTACTGTTGTTGTTATGTGCTGTCGAGTTGCTTGTGACTCATAGCAACCCTATGTACAACGCCCTGAATCCTGTTCTGTCCTGTGCCAACTTTACTATCTCTGACACACCTACCCACATTACCCCAGTCACTGTATCAATCGATGGTCTCTTTCTCTTTCTCCATCCCCTCACTCCAAGCATAATGGAGTTGTACTCAACTTCACAGCACCTAACAACAACCACCATCACCACTGTCAGCCTTGAAATGAATGGTTAAGAATATTCATTGTAAATATTAAAGCCCCATATGAATTCTCACGAGTAATAATTTTTCTAATTTATTCATTTCTCCTTTCCCACTCTTCTGCTTGATCATTGCTTCCATAGATGTAGTATTTGTCCTTGAAAGCTGGTCTTTGATAGGGAGGAAGGAACAGATAGTATGATTTCCACCTGTACACAGATCAATTTAATATCCCCAGATTTCAATGTTTCTTCTGTTCATCTATTAATTTATCTGTCTTTCTGTCCATCCATCCACCCACCCACCCAGTATTTATTTATCTCAAGCCACATGCTACTATCTTGCTTTGCAAACAGATTATGAACATCAATATTAGGAGTTCTCAGAAGTGTATTGCCACCTACTTAAACTCAACCTAGTCTTTTAAAATGCTTAGTCTTCTTAGACCTTTGGAATAAAAAGGTGGGAAACATAACCAAGAAGTAATAATTCATTCAGGTGACATATTGCTTCATACATTTTCCAGGCAGAATAATTATCTAAAAACAGGCTGGCATTTATAGCTCTTGCTTCTCATCTTGTTAAAATACTTCTCTTGCTGAAGTACTCATTGAGTTAAATTTCAGCTAACATCTGGCCATTGTATAAATATAGCAATGAAAACATGTCTCGTTGCCTGCACATTAGATATAAATTTTAGAAATCCAATTAGTGTTTTATTCTTTCTGTGCCTTTTCCTTTTGTTTTTCTTTCGTGTTTGGGTTAAATTGGGGCTCTTGACAGGAGTGATGAGAATTCAAATACTTAGCACATATCTATACAGCAGAAAACGACTAAAGAAGAGTGCTTGGTAGCATTTCTTAATGATTGCAAGATACTCATTAATTCCTTTCTTCATTCATGCAACAAGCATTTATTGAGTGAAATGTCAAGCTCGTGCTCCATGCTCTGGAGGAAGATACAGAATAAATACGACACAGCCTCAGCCCTTAAGGAGTTTAGAATCCTGTTGAGAGAGACAGACACCTACACAAATGATTTCACTAGTGTGATGAATGCCGTAAAACAGTATGCATTTGCTTGGCTCTGAAGTCATCACTCACCACTTGTAAGATGGGTTTCACTTTCCATAAATGATAGTAATCATTCCTCCACTGAAGATCTATAGAGGAAGCTCCACAAACCAAGAACCCAAGAGAGTAAACAAAGGCTCACTGCACCTAGAATTGTCCATCTAGGTATGTTTTTGTTGTTGTTAGGTGCTGTCAAATTGACTCAGTGATCCTATACACAGTAGCTCTGAACCCTGTGCTATCCTGAGCCAATCTCACTATCTCTCACACTCCTACCCCCATTGTCCCAGTTACATTTTCAATCCAGCTCATCCAGAGTCTTCCTCTTCTGCACTGACCCTCCACCTTTCCTAGCATGATGTCCTTCTCCAAGTATTGATCCCTCCTGGTAACATGCCCAAAGTGTGTGAGACGAAGCTTCAAGATCCTTGTCCCCAGAAAATAAGTTTCCTCCCCTCCAGGACAGACTTGTTTGTTCTCCTGGCAGTCCATGGTATGTTCAATACTCTTGACTCCAGCACCACAGCACAAAGGCATCAATTCTCCTTCTGTCATCCTTAGTCATTGTCTAGCTCATTAATGCATGGCAAACAACTGCAAAGACCATGTCCTGGATTAGGAAAACCTTAATCACTAGACTTACATCATTCTTGTTTTTTTAATTTTTATTTTATATTAGCTTGCATACAAAATTTGAATACATTATGTTTCACACTTTCCTTCATTCATACTGTATTTTATATGATCGCTACTGTACATTGTGTTTTATAAAATGAATCCCCATTGAACTATACCCACCATTACCTTGAGTTTTTAGGTCTGCACTGGATCTTTCTCACTTCTCTTTAGCACTTTGGAAAGGTCCCTGACAGCAAATTTTCCCAATGGTCTTTTGATTTCCTGACTCTGGTGCCAAAAGTGTTGATTGTGGATCTGAGCAAGATGAAATTGTTAATAGTCTCGATCTCTTCCCCATCTATCATAGTGCTACCAACTGACCCAGTGGTGAGAATCTTTGTTTTCTTGATGTTGAGATTCAATCTATATTGAAGATTGTAGTCCTTGACCTTCAGCAGCAAACACTTTAGGTCCTCCTTCGTTTCGACAAACAAGGTTGTGTCATCTGCATAATGCAGGTGGTTGAGGAGTCTTCCTAGGTAGAATCTGCCAAATGCCCTGAGAATGGCTCCTCCTCTCAGTAACACTCATTTAAGTTGAGTGTAAACTGTTCGGTTCTTTACTTTATGGGCACTATAATGACAGCTAGTAATCAATGGTCTATCTTACATTGATGTAGACATTTTGAACTAGGTCTATAGAAATGTCTTTTTTACTCTCTCCATCTGTATACTTCCATAGCGGACACTCTGTGGTGTTTTCGTTAGGTGCTGCTGAGTCGAGTACAACTCATAACAACCCTTTGAACAAAAGATCTGAACTCTATTCTATTCTGTGCCAGTCTCACACTTGCTGACACACAAGTAGGTTTATAGAAAATCCATCTGGATTTCACCACAGTGACTGTGACAGAGGACTGGAATATGTTAGGGATCCTGAGGATGGCACAGGACAGGGCAAGGCTTTGATCTCTTGTTCATAGCGTTGTTAAGAGTCATAAATGACTCAATGGCAAATAACAACAACAACAACAATAAGTCCATTTCAGATGGTGTTGATTCTAATCAAAATATCTGACTCTCTGTCTAAATAATGATAATATTATCTAACTTGATAAAACAGTAAATTAATTTTGAACACGCACAGTGCTTACATTTTGAGACATTTGAAGGTTTATTTGCACAATCTTAGTATTATGATAAGATGCAACATTATTCATGGGAACCAATAACAATGCTAATCTTTTAATAGAGCATTCCAAATATTAGACATTATGTTTGAAATCTCTTTAATGTTAGCTGTTAAACTGGAATAACATTTCAGTTAATAAATAATTGTGAATATAGCCATATGTTCAGTTTATTCTCCCCAGTTTATCATGGATTACAATTTTACTGTGACTTAGGTCATAAAGATGACAAACAACTGTTTATACATTTTCATAAATTGCATGTTTATTTAATTAATCCTGAAGAAGATCAAGAAACACAGTCCAACAAGTTATATAAACCGAGTGTATCTCAGCTCTTTGATACTAACGAGAATGGACACGACGAGAAACGCTCTTCAGTTTAATGTTCATTGTATAACATTTACTTGCTGTATATTTATATAGGCTATCGATAGTAATTTTTTTAATGAGCAGCCTAAATTACATGCCTTCTATTTATTTCTGAGAATTATGATTTCAAGTTACTCCTGTTTGAGGACCATACATAAGGTATTAAAATAGAAACAGAAACACACAGAAGTTCAGAGTCTTTTCTCACGTTGCACTTTTCTGATCGTAACCATATAATTCTGATCATTTTCATATTGTTAGCACGTTAGGGAATATGTACATTTAGCGGTATAATGTTCTCAATTTGCTCATTCTATAATGCTCAGGAAGAGAACAGATACTGCCTTTAATTTTGATTGTTAAGTTGTCTCTCCAGCTCACACTGTCATCTTCCCTTTTCACAGGCAATTTCTCTGTCAAATGTTCACAACATGTGGGATGGTATCAACACACTGCCACAAAGGGTCTTGCCAGCATTTATTTTAGTTTTCCAATTTGCTGCTGCAGTTTGGAATTTTCCTATCATTACTGACTTTAAACCAATAAATGTTTTGCCTGGTTTCACTGCCTGAGAAGAATATTCTGTGCTACTTAGAACATGACCTCTCATAAATCAGATACCTCAATTTCATCAATCTAGGTTCTACAATCTAGGTTCCTAATCTCTTTGTGAAATCCTCAAACTTAAGCTTCAGCTCCAGTCACTGCGAGCTACATTAGAATAAGAATCAAACAGCAGAAGGTGTAGGAATTCAGAGAAAGCATCCACTAACAGAAACAAAATATAGGAATCATCTATTTTAGCTGTAAAGCTACCAAAAAATGGCTTAAACCTAGTATCAAGACTTAGGACTTTATAGAGAAAATGCCATCTTCAGTAATGAAAAGCATTTATTCAATTTCTGGGTCCCACTGTGGTTTGTTTAGTTCTGTATCTTTTCTTTTCAGAAAGCACTGAAAAAGGAAAGACTGACTTACCCTTGTTTTCTCTTGACAATCTATGTGTATTTTCAGTGTCTAACCTTATAATGTGGGGGTTTCTTGTTGTACTACTTCCTAGGAAGGAGATGGGTGGCATGGTTTTAGTGCCCGAGTGTAGCTCGTCTCTGTTCTCCCTGTTTTTTATGTTCTCTGAAGCCTTTTCTGTGTATCTGTCAGCAGCACTCTCCTGGGAGCAGCTCTGCGCACTTCATTTATAAGAAGGGATTAAAGGAAAAAGCCCTAGTCTCTTAATACACTTGGATAATTTGGTGCCATCCACCAGGCAATAGACCCCTGCTGCATAGATGTCATTAGAAAGGTACAATTTCATTACTTTTTACTAGCAGAGCCTTGAGTGAAATACAAAATATGTTGTCTCATATGCAGGGGGAGAAAAAAAAACCCACCACAACACTAAGGCTTTAATTTACTCTGTGCTTCCAAAAACTAGCAAAATGCAAAAAACACATCTTACAGTTTTCACATTCTTGTTGTCTTTTTTAGCAGTTCTTCCAATCATGCTATCATTAACTATTGAACAAAACTAAGATGAAAAGGAAAGGGTTTACATTCTTAAATCCAAAATATAGGTTTTTACATTTTTATCATATAACAAATGAATTTTGAACACCTTTTCTTTTCAGAAAAAATGACTAGACTATCATTTACCTATTTTTCCTTTCTTTTCAAAAAAACGGACTGGAATATCACTTATCCATCCCCCCAAACACTTCTGTCAAATGCTATAATTGGAAATGTTTACCAGTGTCTAAGAAGTAAGCTATATGGCCAAATAAAAGTGGATGCACATCAGTGTATTGTTAAGTTTAATTGGAAACTCTTTTAACTCTTCCCTGTGAACCTATTTTTGAACAAATAATGTTTGCCAATGATTGATACTACCTGCTGGGGATTAAGCCACCTCTGATCGAAAACATTTAAAATTATGGATGGAGAGGGTCCTGGAGGAATTTGCACCCTTTTTTTCTAGATGTGCTGTCCCAGTAAGGAAGGGAGTGTGTTGCTGGTGTAGAGGGTGGTGTGGCCTCACTCCCGAGAATGGGCCTGGGCCATCGGCACCTGCTGGTGGCTCTCTCAGCTCTGACACTGTTGTGACGACTCTGGGAACCTCTCCTCCTTAGCACCGAAGAGAATCAAGTTTAATAATGGTCCATTATCTCACTGCCACAGACACACAACTGCCATTAACAGTAAAAAGTGGCACACAGTTGGAACTGTGCTTGGGAGAAGAAAGCCCTTGATTATCAGCTATTTACAAGCCGCTTCTTGCAGTGATGGGGTTTTTTGCTTCACTGCGACTAGCTTTTGTACAATGACATTGACATTCACAGCTCTTTGTCTAAGATAAAGGCCAGACAGTTAAGATGATAGAAACTGGGGTTTCCAGAGAACTGTCTACTGACACAAGGCAAGGTAGTAAAAGAAAAACAAACTCTTTTTACAAATAAATGAGCCACTAATGAAAATACAATAATAATGGGTTGAGTTATGTACAATAGCTCTGCAAGTAAAAAATCAGGTTCATCTAGTCAACTTTGAACAGTATTCAGATATTCTAACCCTTGTAGTGTGCAACCACATAATTTCTTGTGTCTCCTGCATGTTCATTTGTTCAAATGTCATCACATTCACGATTAAGGTTATCAACAAATGTCACAAAAAGCAAGGAAGCCACAGAAGACAGGCCTAGGTAGGACGAATTCAAATCTTCTAGCGTACCCATAGCCTGATAATCAACAAAAAGCCAAGACTTAACTAGTTATGTTCTTGTTATAAAAATATATATCTCAGCTACTGTTTAAATATAGATAACCAAAGTTAAGAACAAACAGAAATCCCCAGTTATGCCAATAAATTAAAAAAAAAAAGCAAGGTGGTTAAGTGGTTAAAAGCTTAGACTGTTAACCAAGTGTGGTGTATTGTGCACTGAAAACAGATCAGCTGGTGTGATACCAGAAAACAGATTTCCCTTTGCATTGTGGCATTGTACAATGGTAACTATCCCCTGACCCCCGTGAGACTTTAGGAGTCTGCTGGGACTAAATATGAGTAGATATTTAAGATTGGGGCAATTTTGTTAGAGGGAACTAATAGAGCTCCATGGTTTCTGAGCATTCTTTCACAATATCTGGACTTTAGTTCCACAGGAGATTGGGCACTGTGGGGAGGAAGGAATATTAGAGATGGGACTGAAAGCTGGATATTTGCCGTATAAATGGAAGCAATCCATTAACAATGACCCTTACTAATATTCTTTACTTCCGAGGTAGTTTAATAAGTAAGGGACTGTCCATTAAAGGGCATGATATTGTTCGTTTCTTGCATTTGAGTGACTTTTGTAACATATTGTTTTTTTATCATTGACAAACATAATGCTATAGAATAAAAGAATTGAAAATTAAAAACACCAATTTCATGGTAGAAGAAGCAGCTACTAGGTCTGTTTCTAAGTTCTGTCAAGCAAGACATATCCAAATCGTGATATGAACTTCAAATTGGTTATTAATGAAGTATAATTAGATAAACTGTCATACTTATTTGCTTTGGGATTACTTATTTTAAAGAATTGGAATTCAAAGTAAGGGTTTTTTTCTTTCTTCTCTAGTAAACAGTGGAATATTAAATATTTAGGTTATATGACATGAAATAAGAAATATGGAGCTTCAATTCTTTTTTAAAAACCTGCACATATCAAATCATAACAAATCTGTTTCTTTAATGGGTGGAAGGAAATCTGAGGACAGTTCGGAGGGCTCTCGTCTGCTTTCAGTGCTCCCTTCTAGTCATACTGAAGACAACACCTCTCCGGATGGGTCCTTCCCCTTCTTCTCCTCGCCTCGGTCAATGTCAATGACGTGCACCACTCCTGGCTTGAGGATCAAGTCCTCGGTCTCGACCTGACTCCTGTTGTCCTCCACCTCCATGTAGCTCCCTTTGCTTTGCTGCGCAGCTTTGCTGAAGGCTTCTTTGAAACGACGTTTGAGTTCAACATCTGGACAGAAGACATACTCATATAGGCCCGCAGCAAGGACAGCTCCTATTATTGGTCCAACCCAATATATCTGGGGGAAAGATGGAAGAATATAGAGTGTAGATAACCGATAAACCAACCACCATTTAATTGACCCTGATTGTGTTAGGATAGAACTCTGCTCTGTAGCGTTTTCAGAGGCTATGTTTCTCAGATCTCCAACATTGTCTCATCGGATGCCTCTGGGTGGACCTGAACCTCCAATCTTCACTTAGTTGTTGAGTGTGCTGACCATTGCTCTACTCAGGGGCCGCATACCATCTAAGTAAGGAAAAGGTTTTCAATATAAAACCCCTTATGGACCATTACTGTAGAAATAGAAGGATAACTAGTAAAATGGGTATAGGGATCCAAGGGGTAGGGGTGGGAGCAGAGGGGTTGAGGGCGGTAATCACAGGGTCACACAATTTGATAGGTGGAGGGAGGGGTGGGTAAGGGAAATGGGAAAGATCTGGTGTAATAAACAATGTATACAAAATTTGTAAATAAACCAGTATAAAATAAATTTTTTTTAAAAAACACACCGGATGAATATAGAATTTAGTGAGGATCTGTTGGTGGTGTGGGTAACGAGTTGTGCTGCCAACCCAAAAGCAAGAGTTTCAAATCCATTTGCTGCTCTAAGGGGAAAAGAGAGGCAATTTTCTGTTGTGTGATTTACAGCCTCTGTCAGTTCTAGCTTGACAGCAATGAGTTTGAATTGAGAGGAGGGAAGTTGATTAATGTTTTAAAAAAGGGGGAAGTGGGGGGAGGGGAGGCAAGAGGAGCACAAGGAAAAAAGAACCCAAATTAGTGTCAGAGACCCATATGTGGGCTGAATAGCATTTGAAAAGAAAACAAGGAAGGACTGCTTCTCTCATCTCCTTTTCTGCTTTCATTCGTTTGTTTCTTTCCATTTTCTCATGATCTTCCATATGAAGACTTCCCATTTGTTGGTACTGCAACCAAGCAGCCATAGTGACAACTCTTCAACCAGAATAGAACAAGCAAAGTGTCCTGGGGAATAAAGTTCTCAGTTTCTCAAGATTGCCATCTTACATTTGTTTTCTGCATAATCATGATCAGAACACAGAGTTTATGATTTGAAGCTGTAGTTACTCAGAACTACATGGCCCCCATTCCAGCATTTAGCAGTTTTGTGAGTGCTTAGATCAGTTACTTCATTTTCTCAGCCTTAATTTCATCATCTGCAAAGTGCGGATTATAACCATACATACCTCACGGGGTGTCACTACTAAATGCAATAATCCTGCTAAAGTCCTTAATAGTTTCCAGCTCATAGTAACTTGTCTTATTTCATGCTTCCTACGTAATGCTCAGAAGAATGTGACATGGCTGGCTACAGTTAAAGTCATTATACTCCTTATGTGACATGCTTTCCTCCTTAGACTTTAGTGATTTGATTTAATTGAAAATGCCATAGTTTGTCCATGACCCTTTTTTAATTATTATTATTTTTTCTTTTTATAATTTAATCATCATGGCTTTCTATTGATGGCTTGGCAACAGCAACAAACCAACAAACAAAACCAGCAAACTTTTGCTGAGTTTACAGATGATGGCTAGTTGAGGATTAGTAATTCCGTGCATTCATAATTCAGTACATAAAAGTTCATGTTGCAACATTTATGCGTCTAAAATCAACTGAGTTTTGAGTTTGGATGAAAGTCAACATTTGCTTTTAGCACAAGTACATGCTTGCCCTAATAGAACATTAGTTGTTTATTCAATAGGTTCACTTGAACAGTGGAATCCCTAACACTCTCTCTGAACCTGTTGTACCTAATACTTTGCTTGTATTTCATTTCTTGCTAGTAACGTTTTAGAATCTCTGTCTTTCATTGCTGTCAAGTCAGAATGGACTCAGCAGAACTGCCCTCCAGCAGATTTTCCAAGGGTGCAAATTGCACAGGAAGGAAATGGCCCATTTTCCTCCCCTAGAGCAGGTGGATTTGAATCATCTGTCTTTGGGTTGGCAGTGCAACTCCTTATCCGCTACGCCACCATTATCCCTATTTTATGGATAAGGAAACTGAGGCTCTGAATACAGAGGAAACTCATTAAAGACTGTGTGTTAAGCAAGAGATTTGAGTTGAGATTTCAGGTCTGACAACAAACTCCTCTTCTCAACCTTCATACCATTTCTACCACTCTTCCCTTCTTTGAAAATCAGCAAGAAAGACATTTTGTCTTTAAGACACTTCTGGAAATTAGTCTCATGAGATTCTTCACTGCAAAATAAAAGCCTTTAAAACTTGAAGTTGAATCTGAACATGCATTCTTAACAGACAGGCAGCTGGTGGAGTAGCTGCAAGAACCACACTCCTCACTGTGAACATGATCGATGCCGAGTTTATCTCCTCTGCCCTTTCAGAAGAGAAATGAGAGCTCTGCTCTAAAGGGCTTAGCTTTTCTCTTGCTTAAGATTTTCTTAGACTGATTCTACATGCTGTGGCTCCCACAAGATATGAACAATTTCCCCCAAACCTAGCATACTGCCATCGAGTTGATTCTAACTCATGGTGACCCCTGTTCCATGGGGCTTTTCTAACAGTAATTTAACTAAAGCAGATGGCCAGGCCTTTCTTCCGTGGTATTTCTGGATGGGTGTGAACTGCAAGTGTTCAGCCAGGTAGTGAAATGGCAACTTTTTGTGCCACTTAGGGTCTTCAAGGAAGAATAAAAATGACTCCAACTCACTGTCACTAACTAGACTAGAGTGTGCTCTAACTTATAGCGACCCTCCACTGGGCTTCCAAGGCTGTAAATTGCAACTAGAGGAGATCAGCCCTCTTCCTCCCTTGGAGCTGCTGGTGGATTTGAACTGGCAGTCAAGAGGTCTTTGGGTAAGATGTACAGGCTCCCAACAGACAACACCACCAGCACTCCCTATTCAGGGAGACTAGGGAGTCTGGCAGCTTAGCGGTAAATAGTTGTGCTGCAACCACGGGTTAAAACCACCAGCTGCTCCACAGGAGAAAGATGGGCAATCTCCTCTTGTGTGATTCACAGTCTCTGAAAACCCACTGAGCGAAGAAGAGTCAGTTCTGATTCAATGGTACATGACAACAACAACAACAAGGTTCTCCGGCTCAGTCACACATGTGGTTGCCAGAGTTGGAATGGATTAGACCTCAAAAGGTTTTTTATTTTCCTTTGCTTCCCCCCCCCCCCCCCCCCGCCCCATAACTACTGTACATTCCTCAGAACACTGAAGAGGAAGACTACATTTTCATCTAACTGGATGTCCTCAGACATAAACAAATCTCAATTTCAAGTTGTTAAGCAAAAAAACCCTCCTAAGGTGCTTTAAAGTAACTTAAAATTGATAAAAGTAAATTATTTCTGTTGTTGAACATTTAGAACAGAGAGTAAAATACAGATAAGAAAATGAAAATAATTCATTATACTACTGAAAATTACCTTTAACACATTGGTGTCATTTGTCTATTTTAAACTCATTCTAAAACCCATACAATTATTTGCATAAGATGGACAGTCATTTTCAGCAGAATTAAAGTTTTTGCTTAATAACCACAATGGGAAATTCTTGATCCAATCAGTAGACTAAGACTTTTTTATGGAAAAATTCTTACATCTTACTTTATCCTAAGTAGCAATGAATTAATAAAAACATTTGCATTCATATTTCTAAATGTATTACATGAAGATGACATTTTAAATAGTTTCATTGCAAATAATTGGATAGGTTTGACAGGTCAGATAGGCTAGGGGGAAGAAACTTTCTTTTCATACAGAACCAAATTGGAAAACGAGGAGAGAATGGCTATACAATTCAAACAATATAACTAATGTTTACCATATTGTACATGTAAAAATTGTTGACTTGATTTATGTTTTACTGTGTATATGTATTTTTTAAATTTTATTTTATTATGTGTGTGTGTATGTGTATCATCAAATCAGATCTGATTGGGAGAGGAAGAGATTGTCCCTTCTTCACCAGCAGAGCATCTGGTGGATTCAATCGGACGCCTCTGGGATTGCAGTGCAGCTTCTTGCCACTGGGCCACCAGAGCTCCCTCCTTTACTGTGTATATTTTTAGCCACAAAGAAAATACAGCTTGACTTTAGGAAGTAAAACTAAGTGCTGCACTTCCACCATAAGATTTATACGTATACATGTTGATGTAAGATCAATATAGACTTATTGCCCATTTCATGAGGAAACATTAAAATTTCCATTACAAATAGTGTGACAAATCTTTTGAACCATGAATCGAAATGTTAGTAGCAAACTGACCAATCTTATGGATGACGATGTTGCCCATGTGTTGGCTTGGCTGTATCACAGATTTTGCTCTCATGTTGTTACCTAATGATATAAATGACTTTTAGAGGATTGGTGCACTTAGTGGATACAGATAGTAGTGGCTCAATTTCTTCTTAGTGGCAGTGCACTCCATGGTTGGGTGGATGTGATGGAGTTAATAACCACCACATACAGAAGATTAAAAAACCCAGTGACGTATTCTATTATATTCATGAGTTTAAAAGAAAAGTTGTGAAATGACATTCATAACATATAAATGACCATAAAAACCCCATTTGAAGCTGGTTTCCATATGTCTCCTATTTTTGTCTGTTATTGTAAGCTAGTGTGTGAGTAGCCTTCAATATTGCCAGATTGCTCACTTATGGATTTAAGCTCCTTTGTTGTAAAAAACAGTTTAAAGAAAATTGATAGTGATATTTAAAAATGGATAACATTACTGTCTTGAAGCATCACCACCATATTATTAAGTAAGGTTAGGCAGGAGACGCAAAAGTATGTCTTTCTAAGGGTCATTTATTTTTCCAGCTATGGCTGTGGCGATAATAGCGAAAACATTTGCACCATTTATCCGGCACCATCTGCAGTTCAAAAGCTTCCAACTCTCATACTATTAATTGGGTTCATGCTTTTGTAAACAAATAAACAACAAAAACAAAAGGATAAATATTTGCTAGAGTCAGTGCTCAAAAGCATTTTAAGTTTTTCTTTTGTTTCTGCAAGAATGTTTTCTGTTATTGCTGGGAAAGCTTTTCTTTCAATTATTTCAACGCTGTATGTGCTACGTCATCCTGATTTTAACTTGTCCCACAAGGCCACCCCATGGAAAATATATTCTGCAGCAGTATGTCAGATCTGGTGCCCAGAGGTGTGCTTGAGAACACTATTACTTAAAGACCTGAACAGAAATAGGATAGTGTTTTTGTGGTAGTCTTTTTCTAGTTATTAGAGGGAGCTCTTGTGGCTTAGTGGTGGTAAGGAATTGCATCGCCTACTCAAAGTATGCAGCTCAAATCTACCAGCTGCTTTGTGGGAGAAAGGTGGGCATTCTCTTCCTGTGCAGTCTTCTGCTTCTGAAAACTCACTGGAAGGTTAGCTATGAGTTGGCTCCAACTCAGTGTTACACAACCACAGTCTTCATGAAATATGTAATAAAGCGGGGATAAAATGTGGGATAAGGCAAGAGAAATCAGTGAAAAAGGAGAGAGAGAGAATGTCCCATGACTATATTCAACTATAAGAAGATAGAAACTATTAACATGGTAGTTACCCAATGGTTTTCCCAATTTCCCATGATCACAGCAGGTCCAAAGGATCGAGCAGGGTTCATGCTGGCACCAGTATAATTAATCTATACAGGGAAAAAGAAAACATTGTCAGATATTGCCAATCCAGGGCTACTAAGAGATACCATCTTTTGCAAATTGCTACCTGTTGCGAGGTCATGTAAGTATTAGTGACTCCTTCAGCATTAGCAATTCTATCACTTAAAATGGGCAAGGATAGTAATCAAATAGGTCTGTCTTGGAGAGGGTGAAACCAAGTTTCTCCTTGGAGGCTAGGATTTTGAAGCTCCATCTCACATACTTTGGGCATGTGGCCAGGAGAAACCAGTCCTTGGTGAAGGACATCATGCTCGGAAGGGTGGAGGGATATAGCACAAGAAAGAAGAACCCGGGATGAGATGGATTGATTACGGTAATTGGGGCAATGGGGGTTGTTATGTCAGAATTAGTGAGACTGTCTCAGGACAGGGCAGGGCAGGCTTCAGAGCTGCTGTAGATAGGGTCGTTATGGGTCACAGGCAACTGGATGGCAACAACAAAAACAACAACAACATAATTAGTTGGGTAGTGAGGAGGTAAAATTGTAACAACAATATCTTCAGGTCTGTTTTAGGAAGAGGATGCAAGAAATGGATCAGTTATTTAAATAGCCAGAGAACTTACCGCAAATAAATGTCCAATTGCCACTGAAATTCCAATCGCCAAAGCTATTGAACCCGTGACGTCAGTCCTTTTGGGATCACAACTGGCAAAAATAGTAAACACCAACTGAAATGTGATTATCAGCTCTACCAGGAGGCCATGACCAGCAGTCAGATTTGCATGAACCTAGAAAGAGAAAATACTCCATTTGAATTGAAGTTAAAGTGCATTTTCTAGGATTCCCTGTCCTTTTGAACGGCATCTTTTGTTCCAGTAAAAAGCAAAACCAAAAAATCTTGTTGTTGTCGAGTTGGAACCGACTCATAGCTGACGTTCCATACGGTTTCTGAGGCTGTAAATCAAACAGGAGGGAACTGCCCATCTTTCACCCTGGGAGCCACTGATGCCTTTAAACCACCTGAAAGATACAGCCCTTAGATTGACAATGCAATTCCTTATAGACCAGAGCTCCTTTATTCCTATAAAAATGCTAACATTTTCCCTTACCCTCAATTTAAACAAAAATTAATCTACAATGACCAGAGCTTGTGCTAAGTGCTCCTTTCTACATAAAAAAAAAAAAAAAAAGGCAAAATGTGCCGCAATTGCACTTAGGAGTTTCTTGAGACTTGTCATTTTATAAGGTGATGATTAACTTCATTAATTAGGTTTTAATTAATTAATATATATTTCAATTAAAATTTAAACAATGTGTGATTTTTTAATCAACCCTAGTGCTGAGCTAACAAATGATATTTCTAATCAGCTAAGAATATAGCTAGTAGTCAAACAGTAGGGTCAAACTTCCATTAATTTTTTAAAGTGTGACCATTTATGCAACTCATTTTAAATATCATGAAGATGACAAGAAACAAAATAGTTTCTGTCTCTGCAAGTGAACTAACAAAATCATCATTATAAAAATGTCTTGAGGCTCAGGGAATGAAAGATAGAGAGACCAAACCAATATAAATGTTGTGCCTCTTTAGTTGTTCAAGGGCACCCTGGTGGCCAGGGGGTAAGAAATAGTGCTACCAACCCAATAGTAAGTGGTTCTATTTCAAAGATGTTCTGAGGGAGAAAGATGAGAATTTTTCTCCCATGCGAGTTACAGCCTCTGAAAAATCTGCTAGGGAGTCAGCTATGAGTCAGTTCTGACTTGACAGCAAGTAACAACTATAACAACATCAAATTAAGAAATGTTGCTTGATCTTGACCATCTTTATGATTTTTGGACGAGTCATAATAAGCTACCAAAGTTAGAAAGCTCAAAAATTCAAACTCATCGCTGTAATTTGGAATTGACTCATAGCTGACCCTCCAGTGGGTTTCCAAGGGTGTAAACCACAATGGAGTTCACTGACTGACTTTCTCCTGAGGAGTTGCTAGTAGACTCTAATTTCCAGAGAGGCTGGACCCTTGGATTAGCAGCACAACTGCCTAGGACTAGGTCACCAGAGCTCCTCAGAGGTAGAAAAGAGGCAAAACAAATGAGAGAGACTCAGTGGATTCAAATGTCCCAACAATCGTGAAGATGAATTTTGGATTTCATTGTATTCAAATAATTCCACAGCAAACAAAGGCTTATAAAGATATCCTATGTTCCAAGAACGACTTTTTACATCAAGAATCATGTACATTTCTCCTTGTCATTTGTTGTCATGTGCCGTTGAGTCGCCTGTGACACATACCAACCTTATGTACAACAGCCCTAAACCCTGCTCTATTCTGTGCCAATCTTATTGTTTATTGTCTCTGACACACCTACCCCATTTACCATAGTCACTGACTCAATCTTTCTCATTGAGAATCTTCCTTTCCTGTGCTGTTCCTCCATCCTCCCAAGCACCCCCCCCAAAAAAAAATCCCCTGGGAATAAGTTGGCACTCTTAATAAAGTCTCTCAGGCTACCAAGGTGTGACTTGGTCGTGTCTACAAGATGCTTTGGGTCCTAGTTTGGAAAGAAGATCTAAAGATGCTACCGTGGTAACTCCCAAGCCTCCCACCACGTTGGGGGGTGTGACAAGGTAAAGAATTCCGGCTCCAATGATGGCACCCAGGCACTGGGCAGCAATGTAGAAGACAGACTTGGCGATACTGATCTTTCTGGTGCACACCATGGCCACCGTCACAGCTGGGTTGATGTGGCCACCGGAGATGTGACCAAAGCACTGCACCATGGTGGCAATGCTGAGTCCAAAGCAGAGGGAGATCAGGACCATATCCACAGGCAGGGGGTTCTCAGTTCCACCCCAATTGATGGTAGATCCCAGGCTGAGGAGGACAAAAATAAGCATTGCCAGAAATTCTGCTGTCACGGCTTTCCAGAATGCCTGGGTCCAGACTCCTTTAAAGGCGGCCATGATGTCTTCTCTTCTACACAAAGGTCCACACTTACTGAAAAGAAAAACAAATGGGAATCAGAAGCTACCAAACCAGCCTGTTGATCTGAAATGGTTTATGACTGTGAGGAAACCAGGCTTACTGTCTTGCCTGGTGTGGGTGGGAGAACCTACCAAGCATTATGTGCATACCAAGAAAGAAAGCTTCTGGAAATCTCCTTAATTAAAAGCTGAGAGGTGGATGTTCTAGTCTTCTTTGATTGAATAGTAAAAGATCACCCAGTATCACTGGAAAATTAGCTACAATTGTCCCTCGAAAAAAAAATGGCTAAATCAAGTTCCTTAAAAAATTAAAAATAAGATATATTTAGCTTGTAGTTATTTCCCCTTAGAGCAGGTTTTCCAGGTATTTATCATACATGTGCCATTTATATTTTTTTTAAAAATCAAAGGATAATATACATATAAAGAAATACACTAAAGAAAAAAGATTGTTTTCTATTTTCTTTACTGCTTCAAAACGGCTCTGAGAAAATGTCTTTGCCGAACATGAGCCTTCCTCCTTTTCACCTAGCATAGACCAGGATTAAGAGGCGACTCCCTGTGCAGACAGAAGTCTGGGTCTGGGAAATCACTTTTGGAGGAAGTGAATTGGTGGAAAGGAGGTGAGCTCATAGTGAGGCTGGCATCAGCAGTGGGAACAGGCAGGATCTGAGCTGGGTCACTCCCCCTCTGCGCTCACAGATGATCCAGGAGTTAGAGCCTCTCCCGGGAGTCCAGACACGCCGCCCAAATCTGGGCTCCAGGCACAGGGAGGAGTCACCCGCAGGCCCCAGGGGAACTTGGAGCGCCTCTCAGGGGGCGGGAACAGCCATTCCTGGGCAGTGCCAGGCTCTCGGGGCTGCCCGATCAAATGAACAAACAGCAACTCTCTATCCAACTGGTGACCGCGCGCTCCTGGGCGCTGCGCCACAGCACTGCCCTGTGTGGGCTCCACCAGGCCTCCTGTGCGCTCCCAGCAACCCCGCCACAGCATTGCGTGATGTGGGCCCTTCCAGGTCCCCTGTGCGCTCTCAGCCACCCCGACACAGTATTGCGTGATGTGGGACCCTCCAGGTCCCCCGTGCGCTCCCAGCCACCGCGCCACAGCACTCACTGTCCAGTGCAGGCTCCACCCTCAGGCCTGGCTCATCCCTAGTAGCCTGGTCTGGGAAATTAGCATCATAAGAGGGAAGTAATTTTGGGAGTGTTAGGGGAAGTTCCGACAATCCCTCCTTGTGCCTGACCTTCTTTGAACCCTTGACATTACCAAAAAGGTATCCTGGAGGCCAGGTGA
This sequence comes from Elephantulus edwardii, assembly GCF_000299155.1. Lineage (NCBI taxonomy): Eukaryota > Metazoa > Chordata > Mammalia > Macroscelidea > Macroscelididae > Elephantulus > Elephantulus edwardii. The sequence goes on along the minus strand of NW_006399905.1, from coordinate 3,479,154 downwards.
CCTCCAGTGTTGTAGTCTTTGGCTGTAGGCAGAGCTGGCGAAGGAGCTGGAGGTTTAGGGGGTGTGACCACCCAGAGCCGGAGCTCGAACGGAGCGCGTTTTCCCGAGCGCTTTCCCCAGGACCCTCTCTTAGATCTGCCTGGCCCTAGGTGACTGAGCTCTGCATTTAGGGGAGCTCTTCACCTGCATGGACTGTCGGGTTCTGGAGGAGCAGGCGCTGAGCAAGGCAACCCCTAAATAGGTTTGACACTTTCTCCCTCTAATCTGTTTTCCTCTTAATGTCTTTGCATCTTTGGAGCTGAGGCTCAAGGAAATCCACGCCATTGTGCATGTGAAACAGCTGGTAGGGCATGTTTGAATTTGCCAATGATGAGAGGGTCTCCTCCTGTAAAGATTTGTTTTGTTGTTGTTGTTATTGCTGTGTATCATCATGGCCGCCCTCCAGGGGATTTGCAGAGGCAGTAAATCACACACAGGAGGAGATTACCCATCTTCCTCCTGAGGAGCAACTGAACCACAAGCCTTTGGGTTAACAGACCCACTCTAGGAAACCCCGTGGTGGTTCCCATCAGGAAAAACCATGGCTGTGGATAGTGGATGAAAGTCTCAATGCAAGACATGTGTCTCTTATCCTGTAACAGTCATCAGACTACAAAAGCGTGGGGAGATTTTAGCAAAGACTCTAATCACACAAGACTATGGAACGAAAGGTTAGGCTAGAAAGCTAAGAATGGGAAGGGATGATTTAACTACAGCTTTCTCCTTGGTGCATTTACTGAGAGGAGTTAATTCCCCCACAGCACCTACTGTCCCTTAGAGCCTGCATGTTGGATGGACAGTGAGGAAAGGCTGTGACAGAAAGAGCTACAGAGCCTCTGCCTGTTCCTAAAGGTCTCCGCTCAGGTGCTGGTTTGATATGGGACTTTGCTTCAGAGGGAGATAGATACACACATCTACTTACAATCAAGTCACAGGAAGGGCTGGCTGTGTAAAGAAAGTACCCAACTATCTCTCAAGTGTGCCCTGCTCAAGTGAATTATGACAAACCCCAGCTGTGGGGTGGAGGGAGGGTGGTGTGACAATGACATTATGGCCCCCAGAGGAATAGAAATTAAGGAAATGAAACCCAGCAGTTGGAATAGGGCAGGTTGGGTCTCCTTGGAGAGACATTGCCATTATCCAGGAGGAGGAATTCGGAAGGGGGAAAGAAGTTACTTGAGGCACTTCTGAACTCACTGGCAGTCCACAGACGTAGCTGGGATGGCCAAAGGGTTAAGTATTGTTAGAAGTGTTGGGCATATGTGACCAGGTTTGTTTGGAAAAATGTTAAGACGACAAAGGCAGGTAAGGAAGGCCTTTAGGGGGTGAGGAAAGGCCCCACCTCAGTGAGCAGAGGGCAGAGGCGGGGCCCAGGAAGCAGCCAGCCTCCAGGTTACACCATTTCTCCCTGGCTACCCCCAGTTCCCTGAATCTCTCACACACCTGTCCATCTCTCCAGAGACCTAATCTAAGAACTCAGCTACTCATTCTGCTTCAAGTTTTCATCAGCCTGAGAAATCAAAAAGCAGAGCAAAACAAGAAACCAGATAAACATACTCCTGAGAGCGCTTTAAGCTTCTTTTCAAAACAATCCACAATCTCTGCTCTCCTTCAAGGGCAGAGTGACCAGCCTGCGCCCACTGTGAACCCCAAGGTCTCTGGCAGGACAGTCCTGTGGCCTTACAAGTGCCCATCCCAACGTCCCTCACAGCCCCCTCTTGGTATTGTTTGTGTCCTTTATGTGTGCACGCTCCCTGGAAACCGAGCAATACAATTAGTTTCACTTCTTTTGCCCTGAAACAAAGGGGGCTTGTTGATGTGACAGGGTTGGACTGAACCAGGCATATCCACTTCTTAACTGGTTGCACCCCAGGGTGGGTGCCTTTTCTGATGAAAAATCCTGAAGATAAAGTTTTCCATCTGCTAGGGCAACATACTTTTCCAGCTAGATTATAGGAATGCTTTGCTGAAAAACATCCCATTGCACCTCTGTTCTCAATGTCTCCTTTCTTGGTATATGCTCAGTCCCAGATTTAAAAGAATCACCCACCTGCCCAGGCACTGCTGTACAGATTCTGCTCAAGAAAGCACAAATCCCATGTCTGGGCAGTAAATGAGACAGCTTCATCTTCCACCCCTGAGCATTCTCTCTTAAGGAAAGAAAGGACTTACCCCCACCTTCTTGCTGCGGGTCTGCCACTCATTCCTTCCCTGGGTAGAGTGCAGGGTTCTCATTGCCTGTCCCCGCAGCTCCCAGTGCTCCGGGAGTCAGATTACGGCCACTCGTCTGATTGGGTTTTTGGAGTGGAGGGGTGGAAAGATTCTGCACCATGTGGCAGTCCTGAAGATATATTTGAACTTGAAATTACTTTCCCTTACCTGATCACTGTAGACACAGGGCATTTCAGGAACAGGAGGTCCTCCCTTACATTAGGAGTTTGTTTTGTTCAAATGGAAAAATGTCCGAAATATGGATTTTTATTTTATTTTTAAATTCTATCACAAAGAACTCCTGAGAATCTGACTTGTTTGGAAAAACGCTGCAGTTGAAATTGGGCAGTTATTAGAAAACAGGTATATATAATTATCCAGCAATGGAAATCATTTGAGATATAGGTAACTACAGTTCATTTGTGTTTAAATGAAAAAGATCCAGTGAGTTCTTGCTGACATTTCTGATGTGTGAAGCAGTATTCTATAGGGGAAAAAATAATAACTGCAGTTCCATTTAGAGCATAAGTGCCAAACCCACTACAATTCTAGTAGATTCTGACTCATAGGCACCTGCCATTGGGTTTCAGAGACAGTGAATGCTTACAGGAGGAGATTGCCTATCTTTCTCCCTAAGAGAGGATTCAAAGCTTTAATTTAGCAGCTCAACATATTACTCACTATGCTACTGGAACAGAAGTTGTAAGATCAGTTATTAAGAACAATAGTTATATGGAAATAAAGGGAATAAGAAAACAAAGATTCTTGCCTCTGGACCGATAGACAACATCATGATGAAAGGAAAAGAGATTGAAACTGTCAACAGCTTCATCTTATTTGGATCCACAATTAAAACCCTTGATGCTGTTGTGGTTGTTTATTGCCTTCGAGTCCAGCACGACTCATAGTGACCCCATGAACAAAAGGCCTGAAGCCTCTCTACAACTATCGACACTTATCAAAGTTTGTAGAGTTTCTGGAGGCACGTTGTTTAGGAAGTGGATGCCACTCCTGCTTCCAAACCTGTCATAATGTGTTATTATTGTTATGGGCCTTTGAGTTAGTTGCCTGTGATGTATAGTGACTCTCTGTACAGCAGTTCTGAACCTTTGATACTAGCAGTGAGGAAATAAGAAGACACAGTGCACTGGGAAAATCTGCAGTTAAGAACCTTTCAACATTATTCAGGAGTAATGATGTCAGTTTGAGGACTAAGGTGCATCTGATTCAGGCCATAGCCTTTCTGATCACTTGCTATGCGTCTGAGAACTGGACAATGAATAAGGCTGACAGAAGAAGAATTAGTGCCTTTGAGCTGTTGTGTTGGAGAAGAGCACTGAACATCTCATGGACGGCCAAAAGACCAAACAAATATCTTGGAGAGTGCAACTGGAGTGCTCTTTGGAGGCAAGAATGATGACGCTTCGCCTCACATACTTCAGGCACGTTGCTAAGAGGGGTTATTCCTTGAAGAAGGGCATGATGCTGGAAAGGGTGGAGGTTTGGTTAAAGAAAAGAAGATCCTTGGCCAGTTGAATTGACACAGTGACTGGCTCAAGTGTGTCAGGAAGTGTGAAGATGGCACACGATAGGTTGGGGTGCAGATCTGTTGTTCATAGGGTCACTATGAATCATATTTGACTCAGTGGCACCTAACAATAACAACAGGGTGTTCACCTATTAGGAATAATTGACTTGGGTTGTGTGTGTGTGTGTGGTGTTTCTTGGTTTTTGTTTCTTTTAGGAATAATTGTTAAGTAAGAAATACTACATTCAAAAAGTAAGGAGGTTGGGCAGAGATAAACTTACTAGAAATTGAAAAGCATCATGTCTGGAAACCTAGTTACACTAAGCACAGATTTGTTCATTCTTGTTGTTGTAAGGTGCCATAGAATCGAGTATCAATTACGGCTCATCGTGGCCCTATGAACATCAGATCCAAACCTTGTAGTACCCTGCACCAGGCTTACAGTCTCTGCCATGCCTGTAGCCACTATTGCAGTCGCTGTGGCAATCCACCTCACTGGGGATCATCGTTCTTTCCCGACTTCATGTAATCTGTGAGGCCTCAGGCAAAATTAATATGAGGCCTCACGGTAAAAGTTATTAAGTTATTAAGATCGTGGCAGTAGAGCATTAAACCAAATGTAGGGACTTTCTAAGAGTGGCCCTCTGTGTGACCACACACTTGTCTGTTTATGAAACCGTCCCTCCTGTCTAAGGAGTTTATTGAACTTGGAAGATAAATCTGAGACTTGAGTGCCTATGTCACCATTTCATTGTTATTATTTTTTTAAGTGGACCCTCAAGCACACACAACTGGAATCATCATAATCCTTTGTTTATGACACTGTTACCACTAATCCTCTTTAAATGTATATAATGAATTACATTTAAACAATTCAATGAATACCTGTGAACCTATTGACCAGAATCATAGCTCTTCCCTATCCTTTGTCCTGCCTTCTCTTTGCCATCTCATTTCAGATTTGACTGGGTCTTCCCCCCACCCCCCACCCCAAAATAAAGTATGCAAAGGAAGAAACACAAAAGAAGTAAGTAGAGCCAGTATTCTTTTAGATCACTGTCAAAATTCTTGATTTTTCTTGCTTTTTAGAAAAAACTTTTTTTTGGTCATTTTAGTGAAGATTTACAAAGAGATTGGTTTCATTCATTCAGTCACGTTCCTCCCTCCCCCTCCTCCGGTTCCTCTGGTGATGAGAATGGCCCAAAATCTCTCTCTCTATCAAAAAGGAAGCAAAACTTTGAATGTGAGTTTGGAGGCGTACTTCGTAGCTGTTTCAAACCATCTCAGATAACAGTCATTGTATTTACATTCTTAAGAATGGATTTCAAAAAAAAGAAAGAAAAGAATGGATTTCACACTGGTTAAAGTGCATTAGTGGTTTGAGCCTTTTGAAAGTATGCTTCCAAACATTTTGATGAGAGAAGGAAGAATGTATCTAAACCCACAAAGGACACTTAAAATATTTCATATTGTTAAAATGTTTTACCTTTTAGCTGTTAAAGACTGACATTAAAAAAAAAAAAGAGCAGAACGTTGTTGCAAGTTTAAATAGTCTGGCTTTTTCAATAGCTGTGCCACAGCTTTTGACCCTGAGAAAACTGAGCCCTCGTGTTCCTGCCATCTGAGAACCAACCTTACGGTGTTGGTCCTTCTTATGAATGAGTCCGATGGTCACACCCAACCCTGAACCAAAGAACATCACTCTCTAGGGCTGCTGGGTGTTGGGGGACACAGTTTTCAGGTTCACTCTTTGCAAGTAGCCTCAGGCTTCATTAGCATTCACTATGCCCCCCTTGAAGTTCCCATCACCATTTTACAAAATGCCAGCGAGACTTGGTTACCACAGTTTCTCAGAGCCTTTCCCTTTCTTCTGGCTGGCTGAGTACTGCCCCTGCAGAATGTGTTGACAGTCTAGTTTCTAAAGGACAACTGTTCCCATCAAGGGAAGGGCCACCCTAATTGGCACCGACTCACACACTTATTGGAACTTTCAACAGAGAGGCTTACAGTTTACCACAGCTTAACTCTTCACCTACCAGGGCTTGTAAATTCTTATTCAAACAAATGAAGAAACACAAAACAACAACAACAAACCCCAAACATCCCAAACCCATTGACATGGAATCTTTGGTACACTAATGGCAACTTCACATGTTACAGAGCAAGATTTTTTAAACTGTAATCTTCATGAAGGTCAACCATCAGACCTTTCATGGTTCTGATGGGTAGATTTAGGGTGGCGGTTTTGTTAGTGCAAGTCATTTGTGAAATCCAGGGATCCTGTTGTTTCTTATTAGCTATTAAAACAAACAAAGATAAAGTCCCCACAAACTCTTTATCGCCATTGAGTCAGAACATACTCAAAGTTGACCCTTCAGAGGGTTTTCAGAGTCTGGAAATCAAAAGGGGGGAGATGTTTATTTTTCTCTCAGGGTGTGGCTGGTGGATTGGAGCAACCGGAGAGGCGCCATCTTTGTGCTAGCAGCACACTTCCCTACCCGTAGGCCACCAGAACTCCTTTGTTATTAGTTATTATTACTCTTTTAATATTTAAGATAATTTTATTGATACTTCTGTCAGTATTTCTGGCCCTCTGTATTTGCCAGTTCAGTTACATATTTGGTTTTTCTTTGACTCAGGGACAAAAAAAAATTCCAACTTGATTTGCTGTTGTTATTATGTGCTACCAAGTCGACCATGATTCACAGCAACACTTATGAACAATAGATCCGCACCTGGACCCCCAATTTTTTCCATCCTCCCCATCTCGGATATACATGAGTCCATAGTTACAGTCACCACGTTAATCCATTTCATTTCCTTTTTTTTTAAGTTGAAATTTTTTCTTTTTTTAAAAATTAATTTTAATGAACATTTACAGAGATTTTGGATTTCCATGCATTCATTGTTGCACTTTTCTCCGTGCCCAGCTCCTCCCACCCCCATCCCCCCACCCTGCCCCCAGTTCGCTTCTCAAAAAAAGAAAAATTCTTTGACTGGTACACAATCCCCCCCACACCCCCCTTCAACTGCCCTGAGTACACTTCACTATGCAACCTTAATTCTGGACTCTTATGATAGCCATAATACCCTATCATATATCACTTGTAAACTGTTCTCTCCCTCATCTGTTTCAATG
>NW_006399905.1:3469754-3471452 GCF_000299155.1 Elephantulus edwardii | reverse complement strand
TTTTGCATGTGCATAGGGATTTGATTCTTAGAAGGTCCCATTCATCTGTTTTGCCTTCTGGTTGTAGATATTGCCTTTAAAAAAATCCTGCCTAGCTACTATGCTGACAAGCTTCCACTTTTTAAAAAATGCGTATATATTTTTTTTAAAAAAATTGTATTGGTTTGCATACAAAATTTGTAAACATTGTGTTTCACTCATTTACATTGTTTTTCACACATTCTTTCATTCACATTGTTTTATATGATGATTCCCATATGATAAGTTTTAGAAAATCAGTCATCATTGATCTATGCCCAGTATCACCCTGTTTTTGCAGGTTCCCACTGGATTTTTCCTTATTCCTTCACCTCTTCCCTCTGCCCACCAAACTCTGAGACCCTGTGATTCCCCTTATCCCATCCCACCACCCCTTGCCCTCTACTCTCCCTTCTTTGGACTTTTATGCACATCTTACTAGTTATCCTTCTATTCTTACAACAGTAGTCTTATGCAGTATTTGTCCTTCTGAGACTGAGTTAGTTCACTCAGCATAATGCCTCTCCCATGTTATATAATATTTTTCAAAATTATTGCTTCCCTGTACATCTCATGAATGAATTTAATTTTCTCAATCCATTTATTTGTTGATGGACATTTTGGTTCACTTCCATTTTCTTCTTATTGCGAGTAACACTGTTATGAACATCACTATACATATCCCCGTTTGTATCTCAATTCTATTTTCCTCAGGGTAGGATCAGTAGCTGGAAAACACAGGCTCGGTGAGAGAAATAAGTCTGGAGATAGAATGATAGAGTTATGCACATTCAATGATTTGTTCATTGCAAATACCTTTTATAAGAAACATAGACACAGGCTATACACATGGATTTCACCTGATGGCATGCATAGGAATCAAATAGATTACATTTGTGGAAAGACTCGGTGGAGAAGCTCAATATCAGCAGTGAAAACGAGGGTGGGTGCTGATTGTGGGACAGACCACCAACTACTCATATGCAAATTCAAGCTGAAGTTGAGGAAAATTAAATCAAGTCCACAGGAATCAAGATTTGACCTTAAGTCTATCCCACTCAAATTTCAAAACAATCTCAGGAACAGGTTTGAGGTCTTGAGCACCAATGAACATAGACCAAATGAGCTCTGGGAGGATGTCAAGAAAATCATCCATGAAGAATGCAAAAGAGCATTACAAAGGCTGAAAAAGAAGAAAATACCAAGATTGATGTCCGACGAGACTCTGAATATTGCATTAGAGCTCCGAGAAGCCAAAGCTAAAGGAAGAAACCAAGAAATCAGAAAATTTCAAAAGGCAGCCTGGGACGACAAAGCAAGATACTATAATGAAATGTGCAGAGAGCTAGAGTCAGAAAATCAAAAGGGCAGAACTTGCTCAGAGTTTCTTAAGCTGAAGGAGCTGAAAAACAAATTCAAGCCATGGGTGACAATACTTAAGTATTAATACTTAATACTTTGGATAAAATGTTAAATGATCCAGGAAGTATCAAGAGAAGATGGAAGGAATACACAGAGTCAGCATCAGAAGGAACTGGCTGACACAGAAGAATTTCATGAAATGAGCAAGAGCTTATGGGGATGAATGAGGAAGTTCAAGTTGCTCTGAAGGAATTGGCAAAAAACAAGGCTCCAGGAGTTGACGGCATACCAATTGACATATTTCAACAAACAGACACT
>NW_006399905.1:3468497-3469624 GCF_000299155.1 Elephantulus edwardii | reverse complement strand
ATATTTGTTCCCATTCCAAAGAAAGGTGACCCAACGGAGTCCCGAAATCATCTAACAATATCATTAATATCACATGCAAGCAAGAGTCTGCTAAAAATTGTCCAAAAACGTTTAGAACAGTATGTCAACAGAGAACTGCCAGATGTACAGGCTGGATTTAGAAGAGGTCATGGTACTAGGGATATTATAGCTTGTGGGAGGCCATCCCCAACGGGTCTTGGCTCTGATGTGAGCAACCCCAACTTTTATTTACACTTGTGCCTGTTTTGCAGTGGGATGGGATCTGTCTAGGCCACTCCGCCCCTTCCTGGAAAGGTACTTGCCTCATTGGTTCAGTTCTTGTCCATCAGCGCTCTAGGGCGTTCCTCCTTTCTGTGGTGGATTGATATCCTAGGGCTGGGTTTCCATAGCAACACCACCACCGCAAGACAACTGCGTGGTTCCCCTATAAAGCCCCATGTAAAAGCCAGAATAAATGAGACTTGATTGGAATTTCATCTTGTCTCAACTCTTTGTGCCCCTTGTCCCTTTCTCAGCCCCCACTCTCCCTCCTTCAGGACCACGTTGAAGAACACGCTGGCTGGGGCAATAGCTAATGTTAGATGGATCTTGGCAGAAAGCAGAGAATACCAGAAGAATGTCTATCTGTGCTTTATTGACTATGCAAAGGCTTTTGACTGTGTGGATCACAACAAGCTGTGGCTGACTCTGAGAAGACTGGGAATCCCAGAACATTTGATGGTGGTAATGCAAAACCTATACTTGGACCAAAAGGCAGTCGTCAGAACAGAGCAAGGAAACACTGCATGGTTCAAAATCAAGAAGGGGGTACGTCAGGGATGTATTCTGTCTCCATACCTTTTCAAGCTGTATGCAGAACAGATCATCAGAGATGCTGGGCTGTACAAGGAGGAATGTAGCATCAGGATTGGTGGAAGAGTTATCAACAACCTGCGTTATTCAGATGGACACAACCCTGCTTGCTGAAACTGAGGAGGATCTGAAGTGCTTGCTTCAGAAGGTCAAGGACTGCAGCCTCCTATATGGATTGAAGCTCAACATCAAGAAAACAAAGATTCTCACCACTGGGCCAATTGGCAGCATCAGTATGGATGGTGAAGAGATTG
>NW_006399905.1:3462140-3468397 GCF_000299155.1 Elephantulus edwardii | reverse complement strand
ACTTCCTCTCTTTTTCTGACCTTCCATGTTTCCCAGGATGATGTCTTTTTCCAAGAACTCGCCTCTCTGACAACATGCCCAAGCTATGTGAAATAAAGTTTCACCATCTTTGCTCTAAGGAGCACTTTGATTGCACTTTCTCTAAGACAAACATGTTTGATCTTTGGTTGTATGTGGGATATTCAGTACTCTTCTCCAGCACCACAACTTAAAGGATGAATTCTTTTTCTGTCATCCCTACTCATTGTCTAACTTTCATATATGTAGAAAGCAATTTGAAATCCTCTCACATGGATCAGGCACAGCTTAGTTTTTAAACTAATATCTGTGTTCTTTAGTACTTTGGAGAAATCCTCGACACCAGTTTTTTCTAATACAACATGTCTTTTGATTTCTTTACTAGTGTTGTTGTGGGTGTTGATTGTGGATGCAAGTAAAATGAAATCATGGACAGCGTCAATCTTTTCTCTATATATCATGATGTTGCCTATTGATCCAGTGATGAAAACGTTAGTTTTCATGATGTTGAGATATAATTAGTTTACTTTCTAGATCTGTATATTGTTTAGATGAAAATCAGACCATGGGAGTGAATTTAGTTCTGAAGTATGACTAGAAGTCATAGTCTTAGGGATTCTTGAAAAACAATTGTGAAGATGAGAATTGGAATAGAAAAAGATGATTTAGTACAAACCAGTACATAGGTGTCAAAGGCCTAAACTTCCCAAATCTCTCCCCCTTGAAAACTCTGATGACTTACAAAAAGGAGAAACCAGATATCAGGATGCAGGAAAACCTCCAAAGTATCTTCTCTTGTGAAGTTGTTTGAACTTACAATCATTAGCCCTGTCTTCTCAAGGTTCTGGAGACAGCTTGGCAGCATACATAAGTCATAACTGAAAGGGAGAAATTCTCCACTAGAGGTTGTAGTGTCAACAGGCAAACATCAACAGTGGCCTTCAGTTTGATTGGGGGCTCTTTCTCAATTGTCTTACTAGACCAAAAGAAAATGTTGCCCTTTTCTATTAATTTAAGAAAAGTTAGTTTTATAAGTTTTAAAAGGGTTTTATAAGGAACACCAGAAGAGATTAATTATCTTTCTCCTTTCGATTGGCAGTACAACTCCTTCCTCACTAGCCCCCAGAGTTCCCTTTGGGAAAGATTGTTGTTGTCAGATGCTATGGAGTTGGAACTGACCCATAGCTGTCCCTCCAGCAAGTTTCCAGAGGCAGTAAACCGAGTGGGAAGACTGTCCATCTTTCTCCTGCGGAGCAGCTGGTGGATCCCAACTGTGTGTCTTGGTTTTGCAGTGCAACTTCTTACCACTAGGCCACCAGGGCTTGTAAAAAAATGTTGTCTTTGTTGTTAGAGGCCACTGAATCACCAGTGATTGATAGTGAGCCTAGGTACAATAGCTCTAAACCTTGTTCTATCTTGAGCTAATTTTGTTGTCTCTGACACACCTACTCCCTTACCCCAGTCACTGAGTCAATCCATCTCATCCATATTCTTGTTCCTCTACCCTTCCAAGTATGATGTCCCTCTCCAAGGATGGGTCCCTCCTTGCAACATGCTCAAGGTATGTCAGACAGAGCTTCAACATCCTTGCCTCCAAGGAGCAGGCAGGTTTCACCCTCTCCAGGACAGACCTGTTTGTTCTCTTAGCAGTCCATGGTACGTTCAAGATTCTTGTTGTTGTTGTTATGTGCCATCAAGTCACCTGCAACCCGTAACGACCCTATGTACAACAGCTCAGAAGCCTGCCCTGTTCTGAACCACTCATCAATTCTGATATACCAACCCCAGTTACCCCAGCTACTATATCAATCTATCTATTCTAGGGTCTTCTTCTCCTGCATTGTTTCTCCACCCTTCCAATCATGATGACATTCTCCAAGGATTGTTCCCTCCTGGCCATGTGCCCAAGGTATGTGACATGGAGCTTCAAAATCCTATCCTCCAAGGAGAAACTTAGTTTCACTTTTTCCAAGATAGATTTATTTGTTTTCTTGGTGGTTCATGGTATGTTCAAGACTTCTCCAGCATCATAATTCAAAGGCATTGATTCTTCTTCTGTCATCCTTACTCATTGTCCAGCTCTCTAATGCATAGTAAGTAATTGCAAAAACCATGGCCTGGATCAGGCACACCTTAGTCTCCAGACTGACATTGTTGTTTCTGCGTACTCTGGAGAGGTCCGTGATGGCAGATTTTCTCAGTGCAATTCATCTTTTGATTTCCTAACTAACTGTGGTTGCCAAGAGTGTTGATTGTGGAGCCAAGCAAGCTGCAATTTTTAACAACCTCTTAGCATCTATTAATTGACAGGTTAATCTTTTCTTATTCTAATCATTAATTGCAAAAGTTAACCCTTTTGCTTAAAGTATTATAAAGTGTTTATTTCCAACTAGTATAGGGTTGTTGTTGTACTGTAGAGTCAGAAGTGACAGTTAATTTCACGAGAGGAGATTGCCCAACCTTCTTCTGCAGAGCAGCTGGTGGCCTCCTTAAACTGTATGCCTTTGGGATTGTAGTGCAGCTCATTTCCATTTTTACAAATTCAGTCGTTGTTGAATATTTTCCTCCTTCTCCCTCCCCTAGTCTATTTTCACTGCAACACTTGTTCCAAATTATTGTCATACTTATAATGTGTAATCATATATTCCTTTCAGACAGTTCTTCCTTTCATCTCTTCCAATGTAGTGTTCATTATCTATCCATTTTTTTCTTATTTGCCTCCCAATCCTCCCATGTCATTCCTATTTTATCACAGCAGTGTTATGCAGTATTTGTCCTTGCTAAGATATTTCACTCAGCATAATGTCATCTAGACTTAACTGTGTGTAATGTTTTACTAGTTCATTGTTTATCAATACTGCATAATATTCCATTGTGTGAATATACCATAGTTTTTCTATCCGTTTGTCAAAAAAAAGGCTAATTTCCTATTGCCTTACTGTTGGTTGCTCCATTATTTCCTAGCAGACCAGCAAGCCTGGTCTTTGTTTATGGTTTTAAGTTTTGTTTCATTTTTTCTCCCTTCTGTTAGGGAAACTGCTACAAGTGATTCAGAGAAGTGGTAGTCAGGGACCATGTAGTTCTTGTCTCAGGGTCATGGACACTGAAGTTTAAGTGGTGCATTTGTCCTCTGGACAGTTTCCATGTGTTTTGCATTTTTTCACTCTCTTTTCTCTGGTTTGAAGACAGACTAATAGTTGTAGCTTAGATGACCACTCACAAGCTTTTAAGACCCCCTTTTCTAAGTAATAATTTCTTAAAGAATAACTGCAATGTGAAATCTAAAGTTGTAGAAATTAATGTTTGTACTTTGTTACATTAAAATTCACTTATTTCTTTTGAACTTTTAATAAAATTTTTAATTGAGCAATATTTTTAATATAGGTGTGACCATTTGGAAACTTGTATCGCTGAGTTATAAAGGTACTCAAATATTAATGCCTTTTGCCTTATAATATAAAAAATCATATTCATGATTCTTATTACTACTCCGATTAGATTGGGATGGGGGCCTAGGTGTACTGGACAATGAGGAGGCCCATGAAGCAGGGATATGCCCCAAGACCTGGGGAGATTGCATAGATGGTCGTCCGCCTCAGTCTTGGAGTTTGGGGTCTAGCCATTCTAGTAGACTCTAAAATGAAGACTGAATGGAAAGACTGAAAGTACCACCTTACATTGTCATCTCTTGTGTCCATCCTCAGAACACACAGATCCTCCTGACACACAGAGGGAGCAGGGCACCAAAGGACGTGTATGGACAGACACATGGACATACATAGCTCTGAAGGCCCGAGAAGACTGAAAAGCCAAAGCATATGTTCTAGAGCTTGGCCAGAGTTACCTGTAGCTTTCTCTTCAGGCCCCAAGGGACTAATACATCCCAAAGTAGAGAGAAGATTGCGTGTCTTATATGAAGAATGCAGAATTGAAAAACGAGATCAACCATTTAAAAAAAAAGTTATATTCTTAACTCTTATTACTATTCCCATTAGAAAATGATTTGAGTGTTAATATTTGCCAAAATTGTGATGGCAGATACACTTTTTCCAAAATTATAACTTTTGTTTAAAACGCAAATATTATTAGCGATAGAGACTCTCAGTTGTTTTTTCATGACATGATCACTTTATTTCCTTTCCAACAACGTCTGCTTAATTTGATTAGCCATAGTTTGTCTGTCAATCATTCTTTAAAGTCAACAATATATTCCATGTAAAAAGGGGTTAGTTCAGCTTTCAACTCCAATAATCACACCATCATGTTTGGCTTATAGCAGAAACACTCTACGCATATTTGCCATTTTGTCACACAGAACACTAAAGTGATGTGCTCTCAAGAGTCAAGAATTAATAAAATCAATACATTTTGTGTTTGATCAAGGACATGCTCCAATGAAACTGGCATTGCCATTACTGTGCACGATGGTGAGGAATAACTACAATGACCACTAGAACAGTTCATGCCACTGCTTTCATCTGTGCCGAGGCACTAGGAGTTTTGTGTATAGAAATCACACAGCAAATAAGGCAAACAGAATCTTAGTACTATCCTAAAAATAGTCCCAATCTCTCAGACATTCTAAAAGAAATTAGGGGACTCTTAGAGACACTTGGGTAGATAGCTCTGGTGTTGTAGTCCATGAAGAATTTTACTTCTAACCTAAAGGCCACATGTTTTTTGTGATTTGTGTCTCCCAGTGACACTGCAGGGGAGAGATGGGCAGTCTCCTCCTGTGTGATTTATAGCCTTGGAAACCCAAGAGAGGGTCAACCATGTGCAGATCCCAGTGGCAGGGAGTTAGAGCTAGTTGGGTGGTCTAAATGTTACTCCCTTTTCCTGTATCTTTCTGGGGTCTCTGTAATTAATTCTTTTTTCCCTCCTCCGTGAGTGGGGTTCCTTTCCCCTGTCCACATTTGTTCACCTTGCCTGTTTGTCTGGATCCACTTGTAGCTTCCTGTTTATTATTGATGGCCTTGCAGGATTGCGTATTGGCTCTTGTCGACTCTAGTTCTAGTTCACCTCTCTGTTTTCCCTTTATTTTGTATTAGTTCTTAAGTACACTTATGTTTATCCCATTTGAGAAAAAAAAACTCAACAAAATCAGACTGTTTTCGAAATGAGCCTTCCTTCAACTCTAAGTTACTCATCAGAGACCATTTAATCGAATTCTTCCTTCATGGTAAAAGTCATTAAAAACCAGCTTTATTTATCATCTCCACATTTCATTTTCTCTCTTTCCCATTGCAATCTAATGTCTGTCCCAATCCCTTCCCATAAATTGTTCTCTCCAGTTTCCCAGGGCCTCCCTGAGTCCCTTCTTCCCTTCCTTAGCCCTGTGGAGCATCTTACTCTACTGGCCACTCTGTCAATCACAATATGCCACATAATATGCCACTAAGTCCATCACAACATGCCAGAAAAGAATTGTATCTTCTTTCTATGAGACAATTTATTAAACCCTGATGACAACTCTATGCTCCAGTTAAATTGATGCCACCTCAGTTTTCTTAACTGAGAGGTCATGCAACTCCCAAACAGACCAGTAGAATCTCAAACTCAGGTCTCCATGAGCCCCAAACCAGAGATTTTAGCATTCTTTCCCTGAAATGCCCCCAACGAGATGAATTGACATGTTGACTTCAGCAATAGGCTCTAGTGTGTCAGAGACGATGAGGATGGCACAGGCTAGGGAAGGGTTCAGATCGGCTGTTCATGGGGTCAGTGTAAGTCATGTTTGACGACACCTAACAACAACAACAGCATGTTCATCATGTGTGGGAAGAATACAGTTGGCAATGTATGCTGTGGTTGATAGTTGTAAACTATGACAGTGTTTCTTTTACCAAGTGGGGTGAAAAATTAATTCAGGTTTGGTTAGTCAAGATTTTTTAACTAGACTATATTAAGAAAGCCATTTACTGTTTTTTTAGAATGTTGTAAGTAGACTTTGTAATAACTAGTTTATGTTTAAATGCATTTATGCTGTGTCTTGAGTTGATTTCGTAATGTTGTAATACATATGGAAATGGGTTGCTAGATCTGTCTATTACAGAACTGCTGGCTGGCTGGGTTAGAACCATTAACCTTTCAGTTAGGAATTGAATACTTAGTCATTGCACCATCAGGGCTTGTGTGTATGGAATCATATTAGTAGGGATATGGGGAATGTCACTGGGATTGGTGGGTTCTTCTGAGATGCTGCTGTTCATGCAGAGCAAAATGTTCTTTTAAAAAAA
>NW_006399905.1:3455283-3462040 GCF_000299155.1 Elephantulus edwardii | reverse complement strand
TTTAGTTTGCTTGGCTCTGCAATCATCACTCTTGGTAACAGCAGCCAGGAAATCAAGAGATGAATTGCATTAGGATAGTCAGCTGTGAGGGACCTCTCAAGAATACAGAAGAGCAATGATGTCAGGCTGGAGACTGAGGTACTCCTGATCTGGGCTATAGTCTTCACAATTATGTGCTATGCGTCAGAGAGTTGGACAGTGAATAGGGATGATAGAAAGAGAATTGATGCCTTTGAGCTGTGGTGCTGGAGAAGAGTATTTAATATATCATGGACTGCTAGGAGAACAAACAGGTTTGTACTAGAGAAGGTGAAGCTGGAATGCTCCTTGGAGTCAAGGATTCTGAAGCTTCGTCTGACATACTTTGGGCATGTTGCAAGGACAGACTGGTCCTTGGGGAGGGACATCATGTTTGGCAGAGTGGAGGGGCAGTGAAGGAGAGGAAGACCTTCTATGAGATGGATCGATTCTGTGACTGGGGTGGTGGGAATAAGTGAGTTTGAGATGGCTAGGTTGGCACAGGATAGAACTGCTTTTAGAGCTCTTGTACAAAGGGTCGCTATGAGTCGCAAGCACCTCGATGGCACATAACAAAAACAGCATATGAGTCATTGGAATCTCTATGTTCAGCTTTTTTTGATGAAACACCAAACTGCCTTCCAGAGTGGTTGTACCATTTTGCAATCCTACTATGTCTATGAGTTCCAATCTCTCCACATAATCTCCAACCTTCATTGCTTGCTATCCTGTTAAACTTTGCCATTGCTACTGGGGTGCAATGGTATCTCATTGTGGTTTTGATTTGCATGTCTTTTATTGCCAGTAATTTTGAGCATTTCTTCACATGCGTGTTAACCATCTGAATGTCTTCCTCAATGAAAAGTCTTTCCATGGTTTTTTTCCCATTTTGTTACTGTGTTATGAGTCTTTTTCTGGTGAAAGCCCCGTAGTATGCTGCAAAATTTTGTTATGAGAGACCCTTTGTCTGAGATAGCATTGCTATATGTGTTTTTTTCTATTCAGTAGGCTTTCTTTGCACTTGATTAGAAAAATTAAACCATCACCTTGAGGATCTTCCTCTTCTATTCTCACCTTCTATCTTTTTGAGCATGATGTCCTTCTCAAAGGGTTGACCCCTCTTAACAATACGCTGAAAGTTTGTGAGATTAAATTTGATCCTCTTTGCCTCTGAGGAGAACTCTGGTTGCACTTTCGTTAAAATAGACCTTTTGTTCTTTTGGCCGGTGGTCTATTCAGTACTCTTCTCCAACCCCACAACTCAAAAGGCCTCCATTCTTTTTCCATCATACTTAGATTGCCCAACTTTCAGATGTGTAGAAAATAATAAAAAAGACTGTGAACTATATGAGGCATGTAAACCTTAGTCACTATGCTGATGTATGCAGGTTATGATAGTGGAAGAAAACAACTAAGGAGATTGCTAGGGAGTTGGTAGGGGGTGGTGCGTGCACCCAGGGTTGGGGAGAGTGAGGTGGTATTATGAAGAGGAAGCACTTGTGAATATAATAACTTCAAATTGAGTTGTTTAAAACTGAACCGTGATCCAAATAAGACCTGAAATGTCATTTCTCCCCACATTGGTAACTTTAAAAGGAACTAACTTCACTTAAAAGTGGAATAACGATTTACTAATTAAACCAACTTTCATATTTTATAGTGTTATAATATCTTTTTCTCTGGTTAGTGGAATAGTTACAAAATACATTGATTTAAAATCAGTGTTATATGCCAGCCTAACTTTTTTGGTCTTTGGTTGAATAGCCTCATGAAGTTTAAAGTCAATAATGTGTGAGGAAGTTGGAAAAAAGTAAGAGCACCTTGCAATCACCGGTTGACTGACACACTTTCTTCTGAATTTTCAATCTCTGTCATACTGTTTTCCTTTCGTGCCTACAGTATTTGCGGATTCCTTCTTCAACCCTTGCCCTCAGAACTTTTAATATTTCTTCATTTGCTCAGAGATGAAGATTAAAACAAAAGCACTAAAAATGCCAGCGGTGCCTCAGTACCAGACGGGATGTGTCCCCAGGCTGGGTAGGGGCAGATTCGATTGCAACTCATAAATCTTGTCTTGCTTTTCATGAATCTCAGCATCATGCATTCTCCCCAGAGCACTTCTATATCAGCCTGTTCATTAAAAGCAAACAAATAAACAAAACAACAATGGCAGCAGCAACAACAAAGGGCTCCAGTGGAGCTTTGTTCTCTTTCCAAGGAAGCATTACCTGATCATTATCATTCAGAGTGGTTTTCAGAAACAGAGTGCCACCACCAAATGAGTAAAATACAAATAATGGTGACCTGACAGCCAAAAAATCTGTGACTCTTTAGCCCCTTGATCCTCTGGGAGGTGGGCTGGAAAATCTGTATCTTTCTAATGGATATTGAAGCTTTTGCAAATAATACTCTCCCTCTCCTTCTGCTCCAGGGCCCCACCAATCCAGGTTTCCCGTTTGGTGAAGCAAGCACATTTTCCTGATCTTGCTTTGGCTGGAGAGTTGTACTCGGCTGACATTTAAGGCAGGAATTCCCTGGGAAAATAGTCAAGAGATTTTTTTTGGTGCTGCTGGCAGAACTCCAAAAGGTTTAGGGTTCCCCTCTCTAGGCAAATAGGGAGAGAGAAAGGGAGGGAGGAGAGACAGACAGAAGGACTTTATTGAGTGACTGTATTTCATCTGTGCTTGCACAAAACCCAGAAATGTGGTTAGATGACTGGATACTTTTCTTTCCTCTTATCTCTTACTCAGCTAATATGACAGTGCAGAGAATTTGACTGGGCATTTTAAAGGCAACTAAGCCATCATCACACAGTCGAAAATCAGTTTTCTGGGAAGCAGAAAATTTTGTATTTGAATGAGTTGAGCCAAAATGTTTGGAATGCACAAAACCTACACCTAGGCTGTAGTACTAAGTTCTTTTAAAACATAAGTTATATTTACACATATTAAGAATCAAATCAACATTATGCCCATCACTATTACTAGATTATCCAGAGTCTCCAAATCCTCATGTTTTTAAAAGACTAATAAAGATAGCATTTAATATTTTTAATGTGTAAATGTTGAATGACGTAGGAAGCATCAAAAGGATATGGAAGAAATATGTTAGTGACTGTACCAAAAAGAATTAGTCAACATAAAATAATTTCAGAATGTAGTATGTGATCAAGAACCAGTGGTACGGACAGAAATCCAGGGTGCACTCAAGGCATTGACAAAAATCAATGCTACAGGAATTGATACCAATTGAGGTGTTTTAACACAGGTGCAAACCTGAATGTGCTTACTTACCTGTGCCAAGAAACTTTGAAGGCTGGTCAAATGTCTGGACGAGATCCTTATTTGTTCCCATTTTTTTTCAAGTGCTTCAATAAAATGTAGAAATTATTGAACAATATCTTTCTTATCACATATAAGGCCATGGCAGTACATTGATAGAAGAACTGCGTTGATGCTGAACTTAGAAGACTCTCTGAGTTGAGGGATATGATTGCTGACATCACAGGAATCTTGACTGGATGCAGAGAATACTAGAAACGTGTTTTCTTGTGTTTTACTGACTGTATAAAGACATTTGACTATATGGATCAAACTAAATTAATGGTTTAACATTGTAAAGAATAACAATTCCAGAACACTTAATTTTGCTTGTGGAAAACTTATTAAAAAAAAGTTCAAACAGAAAAAGAGGATAGTACCTGGTTCAGAATCAAGAAAGGTGTGTATCATGACATATCCTTTCACCATACCTACTTGATCTATATTCTGAGCGAGTAATCCAAGTGAGATACTATGTAAAAGAATGTGGCAGTAGAATTGGAGGAAAACTCATCAACAATGTGCAATTCTGCAGATGACACAATCTTGCTTGTTTAATGTGAAGAGGACTTGAAGCACTTACCAAAGAAGATCAAATACATAGTCTTTAGCATGGATTACATCTCAAGATCAAGAAAACAAAAATTCTTAGCACTGGACCAATAGTGTTATGATAGATGGAGAAAAGATTGAAATTGTTGATGTTTACTTTTATTTGGCTCCACTATCAGCACTCATGAAGTCAGAAATTTAAAGGTGTATTGAACCGGGAAAATCTGTTTTCAAAAACTTCTTTAAAGGGTTAAAGAGCAATAATAGCACTTTAAAGATGTGCCTAATCCAAGCCATAGTATTATTTGTAATACTTTTTTTAAATTTTACTCTGATTTATTTACAAAGTTTGAATATCTTGTTTTTCACAAAAGATCCTTCCCATTTCCTTCACCCTACCTATCCATCAAATTGTGCAACCCCATGATTAACACCTTACCCTACTTTCCCCCATCCTCATCCCTCTATTTCCACACTTCCCTCTGCCCCCTTGGATCCTCATACTTATTCTACAATAGTGGTTTTATACGGTATTTTTCCTTATGGTACTGAGTTAGTTCACTCAGCATAATACTCTCTAGTCTCTCCTAAGTTAGGTAGTAATTTATAAAATGATTGCTCCTGTATGCTACGTATTCCATTGTATGAATGTACCAGCACTTCTCAATCCATTCGTTTGTGATGGACATTTGGGCTGTTTCCATGTTCTTGTAATGGTAAATAATGCTGCTATGAACATTGGTGTACAAGTTTCCATTTGAGCCTCAGTTCTCATTTTCCATGCGGTGGAACAGCTGGGGCATATGGAATTTCTATCTTCAGCTTTTTGAGGAAGTGCCAAACTGCCTTCCAGAGTGGTTGTACCATTGTACAATTCCACCAACAATGTAAAAGGTTCCTACCTCACTACATCCTTTCTAACATTTATTACTTGCTGTCCTGTTAAACTTTGCCACTGATTATTGAGATGGTATTTCATGGTGGTTTTGATTTGCATCTCTCTTATTGCCAGTGATTTGGAGCATTTCTTCATATGTCTGTTGGCCATTTGAACATCCTCCTCTGTGGAAATTCTTTCCATGTCTTTTGCCCATTTTGTAATTGGGTTATCAGACTTTTTCTTGTGAAGGCCCAGGAGTATTCTGTCAACTTTCATTATGAGACTCTTGCCTGAGATGATATTGCCAAATGTTTGTCCACAGTCTGTAGGTTTTTTCACCCTGTTGGAAAAAGTTTTTGATGAATACAGGAATTTAATCTTTAGAAGATCCCATTCATTAATTTTATCCTCTTCAGATTGTACAGTTCTGGCTATATTTGGCCAACTCTTTATATCATAGACTAGGGCTTCTAAGCTTGATCCAAGTTTTTCTCTGATGAACTTTATGGTTTTGGGCTTTACTCCCAAGTCTCTTTTCTACCTTTATGTGATTTTTGTGTATGTTGTGAGATTTGGATCCTGTTTCAGCTTTCTGCAGGTAGCAGTCCAGTTTTCCAGCACCATTTGTTGAAAACGGTGTCATTTCCCCATTTGATACATTTTATTTCCTTGTTGAATATCAGCTGACCATAGATAGCTGGGCTTATTTCTGGGTTCTCAGTTCTGTTCCATTTATCTATGTGCCAGTAATTGTACCAGTACCATGCTGTTTTCGTTACTACCGCTGTGTAGCTTTGAGGTAATGGAGTTCTATACCTCCTACTTCGTTTTTGTTTCTCAGAAATGTTTTGCTTATTCAGGGTTTCTTGCCCCTCCAACTAAACTTGACAATTTCCCTTTTGATATCCTTCAAAATGAATTTGTATCTCTATTGGGATTGCATTGAATATGTAGATTGCTTTTGGTAGGATTGTCAGTTTCACAGTACTGAGTCTTCATATCCATGAACAGGGCACATTTTCCCATTTATTTAGGTCTTTTATTTTGTCTTGCAGATATGTTCTGTAGTTTTCTTTGTATAGGTCTTTTATATTTCTAGTCAGGTTCACTCCCAACTATCTCAATTTGTGGTTGGCTATTGTAAATGGTATTGCTTTCTTAGTTTCCTTCTCTGAGTTCTCTTTGTTACTGTAGAGGAATCCCTCTGATTTTTTGATACTGATATTTTTTTGTTTGTTTTTAAAAATTTTTTAAAACATAATTTTAATGAACATTTACAGAGATTTTGGATTTCCATTCATTCATTGCTGCACTTCTCTCCGCGCTCAGTTCCCCACCCCCCGGCCCCAGTGATATTGAACTTATATCCTGCCACTCTACTAAATTGATCTACTTGCTCTAACCGGGTTTTTTGGTTATTGTTGAGTCTTTGGGTTTTCTATCTACACTATCATATCAGCCACATATAGCGACATTTTTTTTAACCATCTCTTTGCTGATCTGGATGCCTTTTATTTCTTTTTCTTGTTGTATTGCCCTAGCAAGCACTGCCAGTAAAATATTGAATAGAAGTGGTGGCAGTGGTCTGGTCCCTGTCCACAAGGAAAATGTTTCATTCAATCTCCATTGAGAATGATATTGTCACTTGGTTTTACATATATACTTTTTCACTATGTTGAGGAAATTTCCTTCTATTCCAATTTTGCGGAGTGTATTAATCAGGAAGGGGTGTTGGATTTTGTCAAATGCCTTTTCTGCATCAATTGCTAAGATCATACGGTTCTTGTTAATGTGGTGAATTTTATTGATTGTTTTTCTTATGTTGAACCATTCTTGCATAGCATACCTGTTATGAATACCACTTGGTCATGGTGAATTTTTTTTTAATGTGCTTTTGGATTCTATTGACTAGGATTTTGTTAAGGATTTTTGCATCTATATTCATGAGAGACGATCTGTAGTTTTCTTTCTTGATAATATTTTTGCC
>NW_006399905.1:3412554-3448013 GCF_000299155.1 Elephantulus edwardii | reverse complement strand
TTATTATTTTATTATTTTTTATGTGTGTACCGTCAAATCAGATCTGACTGGTATAGGAGGAGGTTGTCCCTCCTTCTCCAGCATAGCATCTGGTGGATCAGAACCGTGTGCCTCTGGGTTTGCAGTGCAACGTCTTGCCACTAGGCCACCAGAGCTCCCTTGCAAAATGCTCTTTCAATTACGGAAATAAGTTTTTCCCAATGTCTCAAAACAGGGAACATCCCGGGGCCTTTGAAAGCAACTTTTCACTTATTTCTTTGCACGCTGACACCTCACTGTATTTCCTTTGCAATGGAACAACAATTAAAGCACTGAGCTCTTGTGGGGAGCTTTCTCACCCGTATCGCTCTCTCTGCCTTTTTCTGTCCTGAGTCTCATCATCTTCTGTCATTCAGTACCATATGTTAGAGTCTCGAATGGCTTTCTGAACTGGAGCTGTGTGGCAGAATGACAAAAATTGAAGGCATTTATTATTTCACTGAGAAGATTCTTTCCATAGCTTTAGTAATGGACAGCTTACTAATTGCCCCAATTCCTTCTGTCAGTTTGGCTGCTTAGAAAGTTGTAAAAATTGAGCTTATCAAGTAGTGTCATTCTTTGCCTATGTAGGTCACCTACTGAAAATCTTATTTTCGAATTTAAATTATTTTCTGTTATACTACCTTCAATAATCTCTCAGCTTTACTACAATAGCATTTCTCTCTCTCTCTTAGTGATAAGTACTAAGCTCATCACAATTCTTATATTGCAAATATTGATAATTGCTAGTCACTCCTCCTCAAGTGTGTAGGCTTTTTAGGTAAATGTGAAAGATGTGTATGGGTGCACATGTGTGTATGAATGTATCTGACTGTCATTGTCGCTGAATCGGAATGGACTCATCATTCTAATGCATTTTGGAGACTATAATTTGTGCACGAAGATTCTTCATCTTTCTTCCATGGAGCTGGTGGTGGGTTCAATCTGCTAGTGAGATGCCACTTCTAGGTTAGCAGTTTGGCTCCCTGTGGAGTACGCCACCAGAGCTCCCTGGGTACACAGGTACACACTTAATAAGAGGGCAATTCATTGGACTGTGCAGCTCCTTTTCAAACAAATTTTGCCTGGTACATAAATGTAACAAAGTGTTGTGACTTCTTCAATTTATTTCCACTTTAAACCCATATTTGCAATCCATATTTCCATGGTAGTAAGTAGGCATGTTGTAGGCACTGAGATTGGCTCAGGATACGGCAGCATTCAGAGCTATGGTGCAAAGGGTCACTATGAGTCGCAGTTGAATTGACAGTACACAATGGTGACAAGACAACCTCAATTCTGAGGCCAACGTGCACTGCCTCTGAGCCTGAAAGTATGTAAAAGATACTCAGAGAAAGATTTCTTGATCAGGTAGACTGGCATGATCTCCAAAGAGATTAACAACAGTGATTTCAGGAACAGGCTCTAGTGTGTCAGAGATGATGAGGATGGCACAGGTAGGGTATGGTATAGGTCTGCTGCTCATGGGGTTGTTATGAGTCATACTCAACTCCACGACCCTTAACAACAAGACAATGATTTTAGTTATAACCTCAATTCTGAGCCCAAATTGTTGTGCCTCTGAGTATATGAAAGTATATAAAAGATACTCAGAGAGAGATTTCTTAGGCAGAGCAGAATGGAGGTTTGGTGGAAGTCAGTAGTTGGGAGGAAAAGTCCCAGAGGAGTGTCTTTCTGGCTAGAAGGTCAAGGTCCATGTGGCCACACACTATGCTGACTGATCAGCTCTGAGTTTACTTTAGCTGTATGTATCCAATAACTTAAAATGTCTGTACTATGCACTATGTGTCTGTCACTGCAGTGATATTAGAAATCCAGCCATGAGCAAGGCTGGCATAGCTTTGTGCCTTCATAGTATTTGGAAGTGAAAAGTCATCCTTTACTAGTCGTCAAAAGGTGTTTCTTTTTCTCTTCTTTTTCCTCCTCTGCCATTTTGTTTCCGTCAAAATGTAAGTATTTTAGGTCATTGGCTTGCAAAACATTTATTAGGACTATAGAAGATACATATTTATACCTCACATTGTAGAATATCCCCGAGACTTGGATATTATCTAGTCTAGTTACCTAATTTTTAAAATAAGGGATAGAACTTCAAAGAGGTTTTACTGAAGACGGTAGAGAGTTGTGTCTTTACCTAGATGTTTATACTAGGATTTTTTGTAAAATTAAACAAAAAATTTGCCCTTTTCTATGAAATTAATCATCAGATACTGATGAGTATGGGCATTGAAGGTGAAAAGGCCGTGCACCTTCTACTAGCGGATGTTTACATAGTGTTAACTTGCTCTTCTTCCACACACATGATGACAATGTTCTTCCATACCTTAGATGATGTTTCCTTAACATCCAAGGACTTACAGAAAAACTCTTAAACTCTGATCATTAAGTAAATTTTCACTGAGTTTAATCTATCAGAAACAAAAAAGAATTAAACATGAGTCTTAGCCATGAAATTATGCATGAAGATAATACATCATCTTTCAAATGATGACTGTCAAACAAGAAGCAAAGTATATAGCACAACAATAAGTGTGGAGAACATATCTGGGTTAATTCTTTACGAGGATCAGAATCCAATGATGTGTTCATTGAACACTCGGCAGTTAGCATTCTTGTTTACTCAATAGGTGATCAATAAGATAAACTAGCTGTTCTAGTGAAGACAGAAAAGATTGTGATTTCATTTTATAGAGATATTTTGGAATAAGGAGCTCATGCACCACAAAACCCAAACCCAAACCCAAAATAATCTGGTGATTTAAGTTAAGAATAACTGAGATAGTAGATGTAGAAGGATAATGTCAAACCAGTTAAGATGGTGACACTGGAGGACCCAGGCAATGTCCCATATCTTGATGACTTATAGTCATCTTTATTCAGGCATATACCTACTCACTGTGTTAATTCATGGGTGAAGTTAAGAAAAAGGTTATGTTAGGGAGTCAAGCTGAATTTAAAAAGAGGATTGACAAACATCAGAGGTTTATTGGTCACAGCTCCAAATTTGGAATGAATGAATGAATAATTTTTTTTTTGTTCAGCATTCAAGTTGGGAATTTGCCCTGCAAGTGACAGTCAATTGCTGACTTTACTTAAATGTGCTTGGAAGGGGAAAGGTTTAAACTAGCCATGAACAGGAGAAGAATGGTAGGTTTTTTGGAAATGTCGCCACTACTCAACAATTTCTCAGAATTTTCAGAGGCGCCAGAGGAGTGTTTGCATTTCAATGGGAAACGTTCTGAAAGGTCTGGAAAGGATTCCCAGTTTTGCTTTCTCATTGAAAAGCAAAACCCATTGCTGTGAATAAGAAACAGGAACACTTACTATGGCTTTATTAAGAGTTAAAGAAAAGAGAACTCTGGGAAACTGTAATTGTCCAAATCTTTACCACAAAGCCAAGACAATGTGGATCCAGTCTTAATGGCAAATAGAAAATAAAAGTACTGTTAGCTTTAATAGAAAATTACTCAATGTCTGGAACAACTGTACACTAGCCAAGCTTTGAAAGGAAAGTTAAACTTTCTAGGTTTAAGGAGATGTAATGGCATCAATATTTGCAAAACCATAAAGACACTCCTTATAAGTGTTTAATCTTTTCATATTCCACAAACACCTAGTTAGATATTTTAAAGATAACATTTATTATAGGGATCACTCACTCATTGCCTTTGAGTCAGAACTGGTCTTCCAATGGGTTTTCAGAGACTTTAGTTGCACATGAAGAGATTGCTCAACTTTCTCCTTCAGAGCAGATGGTGGGTTTAAACCACTTTTCTTTGGGTTTGGAGCGCACCTCCTTACTCACTAAACCACTAGATCTCACAAAGAATACTATTTCTAGGTGGTAGTTCTGAAGAATTTTAAGTAAGCTTACAGCAGCAGCCAAAAATTTCAAATACTCATAATGTTGTTGTTGTTCTTGTTGTTATGTGCTATCGAGAAGCCTATAACCCAAAGCAATTCCGTGCATAACAGCTCTGACACCTGCCCTGTCCTGAGTCAATCTCACCGACTCAGACATTCCTACCCCCATTGTGCTAGCTACTGTATCAATCCATTCCTCTCCTGCATTGTCCCTCCACTTTTTTGGAGCATGATGTCCTTCTCCAAGGACTGGTCCCTCCTGGCCATGTGCCCAAAGTATGTGAGATGGAGCTTCAAAATCCTAACCTGCAAAGAGAAACTTGGTTTTATCCTATCTAAGACAGACTTATTTGTTTTCTTGATGGTCCATGGTTCACGACTTCTCCAGCACTATTCACTATTCAGAGGCATAGATTCTTCTGTCATCCCTAGTCATTGTCCAGCTTTCTGATGCATAGCAAGTAATTGCAAAGACCATGGCCTGCATCAGGCACACCTAAGTCTCAGAATAGGAAGCAAAATATTATGCTTGGAAAAGTGCAGGGTCAGTGAAAAAGAAGACTATCAGGGAGACACAGTGATTGCAACAATGGGCCTAAGCACAGTAGAGATTGTGAGACTTGCATAGAATCAGAGCTGACTTGAAGAAATTGATCAACAGCAATTTTAACTCAGTAAATTCTAAGGCAGTACCGCCCAGTAGAAATCCAATATCAATCATGATATGTTTGGTAATACAGATATTTGAGAAGCTATATTGAAAAAGTTAAAAAAGTATAGGTACAATTAAATTAATACTATATTTTATTTAATATCATATAGAGGAAATACAATTTCAAAATGTAATAGACACAAAAATTATTAAAACATTTAAAATTTCTTCTAACTGAATCTTTAAAATTTGTAAATATTTTTACACTTACAGCATATCTAAACTTGGAAGCCTAATTTTTGTTGGAAATATTTGACTTAGGTTTTGATACTATAACATTTACAATTAGAAAAGCACTTTCAGAAACACACTGAGTATTTCTAATAATTTAACAATAGTTTTAGAAGAATGAGAATTCCCAGAACACTTGATTGTGCTATTGCAAAACCTATACTTGGACCAGGAGGCAGTTGTCAGAACAGGGCAAGGAAACACTGCATGGTTCAAAATTGGGAAGGGTTATGCCATAGATGTGTCCTATTTCCATGACTTTTCAAACTATATGCAGAACAGATTCTCAGGGCGGCTGGACTGTATGACGAGAAGCGTGGCATCAGGACTGGAGGAAGATTCATCAACAGCCTGCATTATGCAGATGACACAACCCTGCTTGATGAAACTGAGGAGGACCTGAAGAGCTTGCTGCAGAGTGGCAAGGACTGTGGCCTTATATGGATTGAGGCTCAATATAAAAAACAAAGATTCTCACCACTGCCAATTGATAGCATCAGGATGGATGATGAAGGGATTGAGATTGTTCACAGCTTTAGTTTGCTTGGCTCCAAAGTCAACACTCTCTGCACCAGCAGCCACAAAATTAAAAGACGTATTGCTAGAGACTTCTCCAAAGTACTGAAGAGCAATGGTGTCACTCTGGAGATTAAAGTGCACCTGATACAAGCCATGTTTTTGCAATCACTTGCTATGTGTCAGAGAGCTGGACAATGGCTAGGAAGGAGAATGGAAGCCTTTGGGCTGTGGTGTTGGAGAAGAGTATTGAATATACCATGGACTGCTAAGAAAATGAACAGGTTGAACCTAGAGAGGGTTAAACCAAGCAGCTCTTTGGAGGCCAGGATTCTGAAGCTTCGTCTGACATACTTTGGACATGTTGTAAAGGAGGGACAAATCCTTGGAAAAGGATGCCATACTTGGGAGGATGGAAGGATACCACAGGAGAGAAAGATCTTCAATGAGGTGGATTGATTCAGTGACTGGGGTAATCAGGATGGGTGTGTCAGAGACGGTGAGATTGGCACAGGATAGAGCAGGGTTTAGGGCTTTTGTACATAGGTTTGCTATGAGTTGCAGGTGACTCGACAGCACATAACAATAACAACAACAATGACAACTACAACAACAATAACATAACCAGGTAAAAAGAAAATTCAAAATTCTCAATAACCCATATGTGGGTTATGTAACTTAACCTGTATGTGGCTTCTTAATCTGGGAATTCTGGTTCAGTACAGCATCTGACAGACAAGCACTGTACTCAAAAGAGCAGAGCAGATGACAGACAAGCGAACATATTTGTAACTAAACTATTAAAAGCAGCAATGTGCAAAAACACTTCCCAGTTACAAGAAAATGACAGATAAGTGATACCCATAGAAACAAATCATAAAGAAAAATAAACACACAGACATAATGGCTTGGGGGGCAGGGATTTTAACATCAAGGTAGCAGTACAAGATCCACAATACCTGGATGATGCCAGTCCTCAGCTGAGAGACAAGATGAGTTGAGAGGTAAGATAGACTAATGAGCAAGGCAAGGCCTATGATTGCCAGGTCTTGTTCCAGGGGCTGCTGGGTCTTGTTCTGGCAGCAGAATGGTAGAGCTCCCCTAGAGAGGTGGTTTCCACATGATTCAAGAAGCTCAAAAGAAGATGGAAGATACATAGAATCACTGTATAAAAACAGTGGCTGGCACAGAATCATTTTAAGAAGTAGCATATGATCAAGAATCAATGGCAATAAAGGAAGTAGTTTAAGTTGCTTGGAAGGAATCAGCACAAAATAAGGCCCCAGGAATTGATGGAACATCAATTAATATATTTCAATAAACAGATACAGCCCTGAATGTGTACATCAGCTTTTGCCAAGAAATCTACTGGACAGTCCAACTGACTGGAAAATATCCCTATTTATTCCCAGTCCCCAAAAAGGTGATCCAAAGTAATGTGGAAATTCTTGAACATAATCACTAAAATTACATGCAACAAATCTTGCTGAAGATTATGCAAAAATAACTAGAATGGTACATCAGCAGAAAACTGCCAGAAATACGAGCTGGATTTAGAAGAGACCGTGGCATTAAGGATATTGCTGAGGTCAGATGGATCGTGGCTGAAAGGAGAGAGTAGAAAGACAACTATTTACCATGACAACTATTTTTGTCTTGCAAAACTATTTTTGACTATGCAAAAGGATTTGACTGTGCAGATCCCAACAAATGATAGCTAACATTGAAAAGAATTCGCTTGATAGTACTCAAGTGAAACCTATACCTAGATCAAGAAGCTGTTGTCAAAATAGTACAGGGTTCAAAATAAAAAAAGAAATGTGTCAGGGATGTGTCCTTTTCCCATATCTTTTCAATCTATATCCTAAACTGATCATTCAAGAGGCTAGGCTTTATGAAGAAGAATGTGGCACTAGCACTGGAGGAAGACTCATCAATAATCTGCATTATGCAGATGACAAAACCTTTCTCTCTATAACTGAGGAGTACTTGAAGTACTAGCTATAAAGATCAAGGAATGCAGCATATGGATTGCACCTCAACATCAAGAAACAAAAAAATCCTTACCACTGGGCCAATAGACAGCATCATGATAGATGGAGAGAAAAAAAATTAAAGTTGTTACTTATTTCATCTTGCTCAGATCCACAATCAACACCCTTGGTACCAATGGTCAGGAAATCAAAATATGAGTTAATCTGGGAAAATCTGCAGTGAAGGACCTCTACAGAGTGCAAAAGAGCAAGAATGTCAGTCTAAAGATTAAGGTGTGTTTGATTCAAACCATAGCTTTCTCAATTGCTTGCTATGCAACTAAGAAACTGACAGTGACTGGATGATGGAAGAAGAATGAGTGTCTTTGAGTTGTGATGCTGAAGAAGAGTATTGGTCATACTATGCACTGCCAAAAGAACAAATAGGTCTGTCTTGGAGAGCGTGACATCGGATTGCTCCTTGGAAGCAAGGATTTTAAAACCCTCTCTCACATACTTCGGGCATGTTGTCAGTAGAGGCCAGTCTTTGGAAAAGGACATCATGGTAGAAAGGGTAGAAGAACAGCACAAGAGAGGAAGATCCTTTGTGGATTGACTGTGTCAGTGGGGTCAAGTGTGCCAGAGACAAAGAGGTTGGCTCAGATTTAGGTCAGATCAGAGTTGTTGTTCATAGAGTCATTGTGAGTTGTAGAAGATTTAATGGCACACAATAATGACAACAACAACAACAACAACATCATGCAGCTATTGTTGTTTTTATGTGCTATTGAGTCAGAACTAACTAATAGTTGATTTTCAGAGGCTGTAATCACACAGGAAAAGAGTCCTGATCTAACTCTCAAGGAGCATGCGGTGGATTTGAACCTTCTGCCTTTGGGTTGGCAGAGCAACTTCTTACTCCTGAGACCATCAGAGTTACCTTTGTAATATATAAGGAATCCTTACTTTTAGGTCAATAATAAGTACATATTTTAATGTTTACTTCTAGTGTTATAATTATTAATAGACATAATTTACATACAAATTATCTCTGAATAGTTAAAATAAAATTATCGGAACATGTGTCAACTTGGCCACCTTAGGATCTCTAATTTAGTAGTTCTGATGTGGTCATTGCCTTAATGGGATTTTCAATTAGCAGCCAGTTGGTTCAGAGGAACTTTCATCTGGGCTGTACCTGCATTGAGCGTATCAGGCAGTCTGGAGGGGCTGGCTTGCTTTAAGGAGGCAATGAGAGTTTCAGTAACAGGACCTCAGGGAGATCAGTGAGATATCTGGTTTGGAAGGACAAATCAGGCCCAGTGACTGAGATAAAGCAACGACTTTGGGATATTATTGAGAAGGAGATGGTAGTACACTAAGGTGGATAGCTGAAGAACAAAAATAAGAGAGATTTGTAACTTTTATTGCTTATCATATACTTTTCTAGCACAGACACTGAAGGCCTTTGGTAAAGTCAAGTGGCCATATTCAGGGAGTAGCTGTGTAATTTGTATTCTTTTCTCTATTTTTAAATAATTGACATTTTCATAGCTATTTACACTAAGATAGGAGTCTCCAGGTGGTACCAATAGCTGCGCATGCAGCTACTAACGGAAAAACTGGTATTTTAAACCCACTCGGAGCACCTTGGAAGAAAAAACAAGGTGATTTGCTTCAGAAAAGTCACAACCATGAAAATTTAAGGAGTTGAGTTCTACTCTGTAACACATGGGTCAGCATGAGTTGGAATAGAGTCATCCACGGGACAGTTCACATTTAAATGCATTTGTTTGTGTTGAGATATGGCTATGAATTGTTCCTATTGTTGTATACTGTTAACTCGGAACCGATTCATAGCTGATCCTGGGTTTTCAGAAGCGATAAACTGCAGGGGAAGAGATTGTCCATCTTTCTTCTACCATGTACCATGAATTCAACCCATGTACCTCTCTTTAGGTTGGTAGTGCAATTCCTTACTACTAAGCCATCAAAGTTCACAATGAGTAGGAAGCATGATGTCCTTTTAGAAAGTTCAATATAGAAGGAATGTTAAGGAAGACCCACAACAAGATGGATTGACACAGTGACTGTAACAATGGGCTCCAATGCGTTGGAGGTGGTGAGGAAGGCACAAATACAGCAAGGTTTATATCTGCGGCTCATCAGGCTGCTCTAGGTTGTGGTCAACTCATTGGCACCTGATAACAATGAGTGGAAAGTGACATGGTGCCAGCGAGTTTACCGTTTGGCTTTCTTTGCATAAGTGACTTGAGGGTAACTACAATTACAAAGCTGGGGAATGGTGACACTGTGGCAGAATTTGTGAATATCATGGAGACCTCGGTCTTGTTATAAGACATTCTAGTGGTGCATCTAGATGATGTGCAGCCACCATCTGTCTGTCACTGGAGGCTTGGGTGTTGCCAGGATGCTAACTTGGTTTCAGTGACGTGTCTAGACTAAGATGAACTTGAAGGAAAGATGTAATTTCAAAAACAACTGCTACTGAAAGAAAACCTTATGGATCACATTCGTTTGAACCACAGTTGTTTATAGGGATGGTACACGACTGGGTAGCATGAGGTCACTATGAATAGTGGGCTACCGGACAGCCACTAGCAATAACCGTCAGAAGCATTCTATATATAGCGAGAAAAGCTGCAATAGTAAATAAAATAGAGTGGAACAGGTAACCAGATACAGCAACTCAGCAGAATCCTGAATCTTGTAAATCTTGTAGCTGTCTCCCAGGAAAATAAAAAAGCCTACCACAATACAACAGGAAAGATGGTATTTTCAGTTGTCATTTTTAATGTAAACATAATTGCTGTTATTCTAGATTCCTTAAGCTGAAAAGTTATGATCCTTTTGTAAAGATTAAAAAGAAAGTCTGTGTCTGCAGTGGTCACTAACCATGTCAGAGCCAATCGCTTTCATTATTTATTATAAAACATTTTTCTCAATAGCAACACAAGTCCTCGAGCTCAGAACATTCGACTTAGGAACAATTCGTACTTAAGAAACAGTCCACTAGAGAGCCTACTGCACTGAAGATTTAAGTTAAATACAATGGTATTGATACTTAACTCTAGCAGCATGATGTCCTTTTAGAAAGGTGAAAGGTCAATGGAAGAGAGGAGACACACAACAAGATGGATTGACACGGTGACTGGAACAGCGGGCTCAACTGTGTTGGTGGTGGTGAGGTCTGTTAACACTGGTGATGGTCACATACGACTTTAGTCATTTGAAAGTCAGATCACACTCCTGACAGCACTGCTTTGAGTATGTAAACTTGTATTTGACTTGGATTTTATCTCTCTTATTTACTATTGTCATGACTTTAAGCAAGTTCTGGAGGAATTACAACATCTCTGATGTCTTAAAAAGATTGTTGATTCTTGGGGTTGTGTGAAGCAGAGACTTAACAGAAATGTTGAAGATGAGAGTGGAACATAGTTAGAGGAGTAAGATCCTAATCCACAGAGAAGTTCACCAAAGTTTATCATATAAACTGAGGGTCTCTGATATGCTTGAGCCCATTGTTATAGTCACTGTGTCAATCCACCTTGTTGAAGGTCTTTCTCCCTTTCCCTGACCCTCCACCTTTCCCAGCATGACGTTTTTTTCTGAAGACTGACCCCTCCTGACAACATGCCCAAAGTACTAAAAATGGGAAAGGCTTGGAATAATCCTCCTTCAAGGAAAGTCTCCTATCTACTTGTTTTGTACGGTCGAGTCAGAACTGACCCATAGCTGACCCTCCAGCATGTTTTCAGAGGCAGTAAATCACGTGGGAGTTGACTGTCCATCTTTCTCCCTTAGAGCAGTTTGTGGATTTGAACCACAAACCTTTGCATTGGCAATGTGATTCTTTACTGCTAAGTCACCAGAGTAGCTGAATCAAACTTTGACTCTCCAGTACCAGGTCCATTTTCTGCAACACTAGACCCATCTCCTGGTAGTTAGTTAGGATTGTCCTAGTCAAGCTGAGATTTATAGGAAGAATTCATGATCTGAACATTAAACCAAGATGACATCATTGCACAGTTGGTGTAGTGACATTCACTGTGCCCAACTTTTGATGGGCTCTGGATACACTGATAACTGACGTTGGTGCTTGCTTCTCATTTTTCTTGATGGTGACTTCAAATAGTCATTTCCCCCTACAATTCCATATTGCACTTCCCCAAATTACTCTGAGTTCTCTTCTCAGTGGAAAAGTAATGAGCAAAAAAGGCTTCTGAATCCAAACATTCCTTCCTTATTTTAGTTAATACAACATGTACTTACGAAAGAAGGTTAATCTTCATGGAGCCTCATCACCTTCTGTCTCCTCACTCACTTTATTTTCTCTTGTTACAAGCATCTTCCTTTTTCCTGGTTATTTCTCCATGCTTTTATACACACTTATGTCTCTCCGCAGTCTGGTGGGCTGGTGGAAAGGAGTTGCATTGCCAAGACAAAGGCATGTAGTTCAAATCTGTCTTCTTGTTCTATGAGAGAAAGATGACAATCTCTTCCCATGTGATTTATTAGCCTATGAAAACCTGCTGGAGGGCCAGCCATGAGTTGGTTCAACCTTGATGGCACATGATAACAACATTAATATCTTCAAGAAGCTGAACTATGTGAAGAGTGATGTGATATCAGGATTGGATGAAAACTCATCAACAACTTGCTTATGCTGATGACACAACTTGGCATTTGGAAAATGAAAAGGACTTGTAGCACCACAGACTTGAGGGCAAAGTATAACCAAACAGGAAAAAAAAATCAAAAGTCCTCACAAATGGACAGGGAGACAATGTCATGAAAAATATTTAAAAGTGTCAAAGTTTACATTTTGCATAGATCCACAATCAGCACCTATAGTAGAAATAGAAGACATATTTAAGTGGGCAGATAGGCTGCCAAGGGCCTCTTTGAAGTGATAAAAGCAAGAATATCTATTTAAATACTTAGGGTGCATCTGACCCAAGCCCTAACATTTTCAATTGCTTCCCACGTGTGTGGACAATGAATAAGGCAGACTGAAGAATTGAGGACTTGATTGTGGTGAAGAATTTGACTACCCCATGGACTGCCAAAACAACAAACAAATCTGTCTTAGAAGTGCAAGGTGCTCTTCAGAGGCAAGAATGGTGAGACGTTATCTCACATACTATGTATATTATCAGGAAAGATCAGTCTTTGGAAACATCATGCTTAGAAAGGTAGGGGGGTAATCAAAGGAGAAAAAGGCCCTCAGTGAGATGGATTGACACAGTGACTGTGTGGTAGAGATTGTAAAGACAGATCAGGATCAGACAGGGCTTCAATCTGTAATACACAAGGTCACTATGAGTCAGAGTTGATGCAATGACACCTAACAAGTCTACCCCAGAGCTCCCTAACACATCTACCTTACAATAATAGACGCCTAGAGCTATGGTTCCCTTTACAACCAAGCCTCTTACAAAATACCTTACCCATTTGGCCTATTCACGCCTTATTTCTTGTCTTACTCACTCTGTATTTTTTATATCAATGATCTGATTTTTCACTGACAGACCACAAACTCAGAGGTGTAAAAGCTATACACTACTAAATTTTCTATATTGTATCTCAATCACTTATCAATTCTGAGCAAATTCAGTCATCGAGGGTTTTTTTTAGCTTCTTATGGGTAAGCCTCTGCCTTCACTCCCGTTTACTGCGGATCTCATATTTGCGAATGGTCTTTGGTGCATATGCTCAGTCACCTTCACTCCTCTTGGCCTTTCAGGTCCACCAGCTGCTCTTTGTCATTCTTTTCTGTACCGGGGGGGGAGGGGGGTGGGACAAAGGGCACAGAGGATTTGTGGGAGCTTTTCTGCTGCTCTCTGGAGATAAGGGAGCCATCTCAAATTGTCTACACTAGATCTATCTCTGATTGTCTACACTAGATCTATCTCGGATTGTCTGCACTACATCTATCACGGATTGTCTACACTAGATCTATTTTTCCAGACTATTTCAGCTTCAGCAAGTCACTAATAATTGTTTAAGAAAGAATAAACAAATTTCTCTGAAGAAGTGCAACTAGTATGCTTCTTGGACTTAAGGATAGTAAAACTTTATCTCACATACTTAGCACATGTTGTCAGGAGAGACCAAGCCCTAGAAAAAGACATCAGTTTGGAAAAAGTGGAGGTTCAGAGAAAGAGAGGAAGACCCCCAGTAAAGTGGATTGGCACAGTGTAACAACGGGCTGAGCTTATCAGAGATGGAGAGGGCAAGGCTCAGATCCATTGTTCATAGGTTCATTATGAGTATTAGGTGACTTGACTGCACTTACCAACAACAATAGCTAAGAAGAAGTGTTGTTGCTATCAAAACTGCTTGCCGGACTCTTCTAAGGAGATAGCACGATATTAAAGCCATTCTGATTGCTCTTTGATGAAAAGTTTCCCAGATGATCACAGAATACCCTGAAGGAGTATTTTCTTTGAAGCACATCTTTAATTTCTGTTTTGTAAAGGAAGCAAACCACAACTGTAAAAGTCACCTGCTTTAATGTTGTAAAACTACTTAACATTGAGTTTTCCTTGTCCATCCTTTTTTCTGAAATTTAGGGCTAAAAGGACCTTGCCCACTGCTGTGGTGCTGATTTCCATTTAGGACAAAGTCCCCCACTTTGCACTCCCCAAAGATTTCTACGGCTGTAAGTATCTACAGACAGAGGCTGCTTAACTTTCTCCTGAAGAACAGCTGGTGTATTACACAGACTGACCTTCCGGTTAACAATCCAGCATGTGCATACTCTGCCACTGGATTTAGCTTAATTTAGATATATCTAGGGTAACAGCTTTGGTTTGCTTGGCTCCACAGTCAATACTCTTGGCACCAGCAGCCAGGAAATTAAAAGACATATTGCAATGGGAAAGTCTGATGTTAGGGACCTCTCCAAAGTACTGAAGAGCAATGGTGTCACTCTGGAGACTAAGGTGTGCCTGATACAGGCCATGGTCTTTGCAATCACTTGCTATGCATCAGAGAGCTGGACAATGACTAGGGAGGATAGAAGGAGAATTGATGCCTTTGGGCTGTGGTGTTGGAGAAGAGTATTTAATATACCATGGACTGCTAGGAAAACGAACAGGTTAATCCTAGAGAGGGTTAAACCAGTCTGCTCCTTGAAGGCAAGGATTCTGAAGATTCATCTGACATACTTTGGACTTGTAAGGAGGGACCAATTCTTGGAGAAGGAAGTCATGCTTGGAAGGGTGGAGGGACAGTACAGGAGAGGAAGACCCTTTATAGTTGGATTGATTCAGTGACTGGGGTAATCAGGGTAGATGTGTTGGAGATGGTGAGATTGGCACAGGATAGAGCAGGGTTTAGAGCTGTTGTACATAGGGTAGCTATGAGGCAACTTGACAGCACATAACAACAACACAGCAGGGAGTTCTGGTTGGCCTAGTGGTAAGAAACTGCGCTGCAATTTGGAAGGCACATGGTTTGAATCCATCAACTATTCAACTGGAGAAAGATGGGCAATCTCCTCTCACGTGATTAAGTGCTTCTGAAAACCTGCTGGAGGGTCAGTTATTGTTCGGTTCTCACTCAATAGTACTATACCACGACAGATATAACTAGATGCTCCTTCCTGATTCCTCAGATGAGAAAATGGGGGCTCAGTGAGAAAAGTGACTTGTCCAACATTAGATACAAGGTGATATTTTTCCATATCTCTCAGGTCCACTCCAGAGCAGCTTAGAATTCATCATGTTCTCTTAAGTAATACTCTCTTCATATCTTTGTACACATAGATGCAAAGAAGTCACTGCTTTAATCATGTCATGTTCCTATTTAAAACCTTCAACAGCTCTCTGTTGGACGTGAAATAGAATGCCAATTCTTCATCCAAAAACCCCCCTCGTAATCTATTATTAATTTTAAATACTTGTTTATTTTTTTATCCCCTCCCTCTCTGTGTCCCTTTAACCTATCTTTCTGTGTCTCTACTTGCGTACACTCCCATCTGAAACAGTCTCTATTATCAGAAGTCACTGTGTGCATTGATTTATATCATTGTCTATACTCTGCTATAATACCTTGCCTGTATAACCCTGTTCTTTGAAATATCTTCTCTTCTCATTCCTTCCCTTTAGTGAGAACTTAATGCAAACCTTGAAATGTAGCTAGAATGCCATTTCCTTAATGTATTACCCCTGAATTGGTTGTGGGTGCCAGCTTCTCATTTTCTTAAGTGACCATAACACTTTTCTTAATGACATTGTATGAAAATTATCCTATTTGATCTTTTTAAAAGAAAATTTCCATTTTCTTTCCAAAATTAAATAATCTCTGGTGCAGAATATAATATATACATATGAATACAGAATTATATTCATATGCCTGCCTCCTATAAAGTTGGCAAGCCCAGTGAAAACTAAAACACATATAGTAGGAAACTATAAAAAGTGAATCAGCACAAACAAATCTAGAAAAATGTAAATTACACA
Source organism: Elephantulus edwardii (assembly GCF_000299155.1). Classification (NCBI taxonomy): domain Eukaryota; kingdom Metazoa; phylum Chordata; class Mammalia; order Macroscelidea; family Macroscelididae; genus Elephantulus; species Elephantulus edwardii. The sequence goes on along the minus strand of NW_006399905.1, from coordinate 3,432,186 downwards.
TAATAGAGTTTGGTGACTTTATTTTCCCTGAGTTTGTCTGCCTAACTAAATTATTCGGAAAAAAGCAGATGAGTCGCTTTTAGAAGGAACATCTTAAATTCAATTTTAGCTTACAGGCTTAGGGAATATGAAAAGGCTTTCACACACTCCTATAAAAATGAAATACAGATGGTTACCTTTTTACATATATACATATACATACATACATATATATATACACACACATACACATATATGCATATATATATATGACAAAACATTTGTCCTTTCAATAATTTTATATATAAAAGTCAGCACCAATTATGTTTATCATGTTGTACAACTATTACCATTATTTATTTCAAAATTTTCCCATCATGCTTAAGAGAAGGTAAGCAAGAGTCTCTTCCCCCCCACCCCTTCCATCCACCCAGAGGAACAGAGGAAACCAACAATGAAGATGGATTCTGAGTTCAGTTCTTGGTCATCTGGAATTGGTTCTCTGACTGCTTAGGAGTTTCCCATTATCTTGATTGTTTTTTAAAATCAAAGGAACAAACAAACCAGTCTCTACAAGTACAGTTCAGTGATACTCATTCTTCCAATTGTCAGCTGTTCTTACCTTAATTTTCTGAGCTGTTCCTCCCTAATCAACATAAATCCCCTGCCTCCGTTGATCCACCTTCTTGCTCTATGGAAACTCTAAAGTCCATGACAATTTGAAATGATATTCAGCACTTTTCTCCTTTTGAACATGATTCTTCTATGAAATCTTTACTCACTCAGTAATGGTACTGGACACTTTTTGGTTCCTCTGGTCTCATGGTAAAAATGATGGGTTCTTTTTGGAGTCAATTAGTCACATATTTCACAGCCTCCTCCTAGTCTTCTTTTAGCCTCTTTGCTCTGAGTGAGTTGTGTCTTGGACAGCCTCTTTGAAGTTTTTAAGACTCAAGGCACTACACAAGGAACTAAAACAGAAGTACCAAGCACATTATGAGGCTCATCAATTAAGATGCCTCAGGAAACATGGCCCTAAATCTCCAAGTCAAGGAACCAGATACCATTAGGTGTTTGGTTGTAGATAAGTAGCGTCAGTAACTATCTTCTTTTTTGCCACTGTTATAAATATGTCTATAACACATCTTTTGCTAATTCAATTTGTTTTGCCTACATGTATCAGTCATTAACGGCAATTACAATAATCAGTTGTGCAATGTTACCCTTAAGCAGCATGTGAATTCCTCTGCCATTGTGCCCCTTCTCCTCCTCTTCCTCCCCCCATAAACAGTAATAAACTTTAGTTTCTAGATGTTTGCCTTTTTCTTTTTCTTTTGGTATTTCTATATAAATGAGATCACAATATTTGTCTTTTGTGATTGACTTGTTTGCTTAACTCAGTATGTCTTCAAGCTCTGTCCATACTGTACCTTGTACCAAGGCTTCATTTTTTTTTTCTACAGCTGAGTACAATCCTATTAGACATAAGTACCACATTTATCCATTTACTTGAGGCTTCCACCTCTCGGCTATTGTAATCAGTCCTGCAATGAAAAGTTGTGTTTAAGTCTTTCTTTTTATGCTCCAACTGACCACACTTAATAGCATCAGTGGTACTTTCTGATTGTAAGAGGGACACATTACCACCATAGAAATTCTGGATGATGCAGATGGGATGTTTGCCTCCAAACGCAAATGTTACAGGCTCCTGTGTTCTCAGAGATGCCTTGGAAAAAAGGGCCAATGTTTTGAATCCAAAATGTCAGGCATTGGAATCTAGGTGAAGTACATTTCTGATACACCTGGGGTCACAATGAGATGGAAATGACTCAATGACAGCTGAGAGGCTGATGTACTGAGAGTCCATCTTCACAAACAGTGAGAAAACATGTAGTGTAATGAAGCTCATTGGCTGGTTTTACCTATGCTCGAGGATTTGGGAAAAAGGATGAAGTCCATGTTTTTAAATCTCAAGTTCAAGATCTGTAGAAGATACCTGGGAGCCTCTGTGTATTTCTTCCTAAAATCTCTATATTGTGTAGTTGCAGGACTTCTATTTCTGAAAAGGAAATCCTAAACCTAATCTCAATTTATTATTCACCCCAATTCAAGTGTCTGAATGACAACATAAAATGAACTCCAACTTTACATGATCTTTTATGGTAAATCAAATCTATTGCCATGGATAAGTATTAGTTTTGTGGAACTGCATTATGTATTGTGGGGAGTGGTGTGCTGTGATTCCCTGAAATTCATGGTTGGAAAAGAATAGCAGTGTTACAACAGGCAGTGCATGCCTTTAAGGCTCCAGAGACTCAAATGATACCAGTGCTGTAAACTCAGCCCTGGAGATGAGTATGTGTTGTTGAGAATTCAGCAAGATGAGAGCTTCGGATCTGGTCGCCCCCCAAATTATCAGTGTGTCTTGACAAAGTTGTCATTTAGCTCCTCCATTGGAAAAATCACAAGGTCCACTGAGTTGATTCTGACTCATAGCAGTCTTCCACTGGGTTTCTGATATGGTCAGTCTTAATGGGAAGAGACTTCCCACTTTTCCCCTGTGGAGTCGTTGGTGGATTTGAGCCATCATAGACCTGTGACTTAATGTTTGCTGGTGCACCACATCTATAGACTACATTACCCGAGCTCCAAAACTTGTACCAAGTTTCTCGTCTATGTCTTTCAGTTTCTGGAAAAGTTATATCATTAACACTTTCAAATTAAGTTTGGCCATTCTGAGCTTCTGGTCAGCATCTAAGTTGCCTTTTTCTATTTTTCTCATCTTTGCTTCTAAGGTGTAAAAAAAAAGTCTACCTTAGGATGGTTCTGGGAGTAAGAAACTGTGTTGCAATCCCAAAGGTTTGAATCCACTAGTTACTTTGAGGGAGGAAGATAGGCAACCCTCTCTCATGTGATTTATGGCCTCTGAAAACCTGCTGGAGGGTTAGGTGTGAGTCAGTTCTGACTTGCCAATAATAAGGGGTTTTTTTGAGTTTCACTCTATCATTTATTTGCAATAACTTATGAAAGAGAAGGCTCAGAGTCTTGTCCTTTAATCAGTCAGCACATGTTTTCTGCATCTCAGCTATATGCCTGGTGCCCTGGGAGCCCCTGAGAACAACACAAAAGATGGGACAAAGACTCTTCCTGCCAAAGGGGCTTTCTTGTGTACCAGTGGGAAGACCTGACTTTGGAAAATCAACACAAATGACATTGATATAATCTGGAGGGTGGGATGGTGGTGTCAGAAGACCATCAGGAATTGCTCGGTAGATTTCTAGGCTCAGGGCACAAACACAAGAACTGTCATCAATGGCTCGTTTGAGGAGATGAAAGTTCAACATGGTCCAGACAGAGAGCTAATGAGAAGAGAAGGCTGAAGACAAAGGAAATATTGGATTTATGGTTTACTCAGTTTACTTGTTTGTAGACATATTTGAAACTATTATATTAAAGAGGAACAAATTTCAAAGTCTCAAATTCAAGTAGTTGTTCATTTTATTGAGCAAGACATACTTTCAATTTTCAAATAATTAAAAGCCAACAGAATATATGATATGTTTTCTCATTATTATAACTCAAGTCTTAATAGGTCTAAATGTAGGGCAAAATTCTCCATTTGATGAGTCTTTCCAATATTCTTTTTTCCCCTCAATAAGTTTTTAACTAGTGCTTTCTTTGGATTTACAAAGATGAACAAAACACATACTTTAATTTCAAGGAACTCAGTCTACTGTGGAAGTCAAGCACATACATAAATACTTAGCATTCTATAAGATAAATATATGTTCAAGCGATGATGGGGTAGTAAATTAGTTATTATTATTGAGCATTTATCATATGCATTGTTTCATTTAAATGTTACAATAGTCTTAAGATGTATTTTTATATTAATTTCTAAGACGATAAAACAAATATTCAGAAAAATTAAACAAATTGCATAAATCAAAAAAATTTGAAAGTTGAATTCAGAGAATTCAAATCTAGTGTTTATTTATGGCAACTTCCAAACTCTTAACCACCACAACACTCCTCACTCACTCTTAACTGCTGATCTTCATAACAGGTTTTTAGAGGCTGTAAATTGCACACGGGCATTGTCCATCTTTCTTCCATGGAGTGGGTGGTGGATTTAAACTTTCCACCTTTGGATTGAAAGCACAACTCCTTACCCATTAGTTCATCAGAACTCCCTCACCATAGTATGTTGTGTGCCATTAAGTCGGAATTGACCCATAGCTGATCCTCCAGAAGAATTGACTGTGGATTAGCAGGTAAGCTCCTGAATATATTGCTTCCCAAATACACAGGAATGTGCGGAGAAGGCCATTTCATCCACGCTCGGGCAAATTTAAGGAATAACTGCAGCTTTCAATATGGATTGAAACTCAACATCAGGAAAACAAAGATTCTCACCACTGAGCCGATTGGCAGCATCATGATGGATGGTGACAACAGCTTCAATTTCCTTGGCTCTACAATCAAGACTCTTGGTACCAACAGCCAGGAAATTAGAAGACAAATTACATTGGGAAAGCCTGCTGTCAGAGACTTCGCCAAGGTACTGAAGAGCAATGATGTCAGTCTGGAGACTAAGGTACACCTACCTGATCCAGGCCATGGTCTTTGCAATTAATTACTATGCATCAGAGAGCTGGACAATGACTAGGGATAATAGAAGGTGAATTGATGCCTTTTAGCTGTGGTGCTAGAGAAGAGTATTGAATATACCATGGACTGTTTGGCAAACAAACAGGTTTGTCCTGGAGAGGGTGAAGCCAGGCTGCTCCTTGGAGACAAGGATTCTGAAGCTTCGTATGACATATTTTGGACATGTCGTAAGGCAGGGTCTGTCCTTGGAGAGGGACATCATACTTGGGAGGGTGGAGGGACAGTGCAGGAGAGGAAGACCCTCAATGATATGGACTGATTTATTGACTAGGGTAATGGGGGTAGGCGTGTCAGAGACAATAAGATTGGCCCGGGACAGAGCAGGGTTTAGGGCTGTTGTGCATAGGGTCACAACAACAAAATGAAGATTTGCATTTTAGAGCAGTTCCCATGCCAGGTGTTTGGAGGATAGCTGTGAGAGAAACAGGAGTGGGAGAAGTTAGATTTTACTGCAGTGGTTCCGGCTAGAGAGGGTAAGTAAGCATCTGAACAAGAATAGGGGACAATCAATGAGAGAAGTTCGAGGGAAATGTAGTCAGTAGAGTTAGTGAGTTTTCATCATTCTTTGGCTTCAGGAAATCAGTACAGGGAGAGATCTAGGTTGGCTCCTGGCTTCCTGACTTTGGGAAACAGGTAGAAGAATGAGGAGAGAGCAAGTTTGGGATTAGATTGTGAATTCAGCCTTGGTTGTGTTAATTCAGATATGCCGCTGGGATACCTAGGCAAGTAATTGGTAATCCTGTCTAAATCCAGTGAGGACAACAGGGCTGGAGATTTGGAAGCCACCTGTATCTGAGAGGAAGTTAAGCAAGGGGAGTAGGTGGGATTTCTTAGGCAGAATGGCCAGGCTGAAATGATTGGAAGGGCAGCTGTGGAGAGACTAATGAACAACAACAGGGCATGTGAAGTCCTTGAAAAAAGTAGAGAAATGGATTTCGCAGGCAGGGAGACTAGTGCCTTTCTTGGGGTTCCACTTAGCTGCTGAACATCTTCACGTGAATGTCTCACTGGCACTTCAAACTCAACCCAATCAAAGCTGAATTCATCATCGGACCCTATATCTGCTTTGTCCTGATCTATTTACCCAAGTCAGACTAAAGAGCCGGTGCAGACTTCCTGTGCTATGTTTTCACAGCCAAACAATTATAAAAACCCACCAACAAAAGAAGTGAAAAAGCCAGAGATGCAATCTGGGAAGGCAGTCGTTTTCTTGTCAGGATAGTAGTGTGTTTGATGCAGATATTGGGTGATTTTACCATTGAGTGTCATGAAGGTAAGTCAGAGAGAAATTTTGACACATGCCACACCAACAGCTGAGATTAGGAATGAGGTTGTAACATCTTCATTATAGAATCTATAATTTCAAAGTGCGTAGAGTGGACACAGGGACCTTTCTAACTTACTGAGAAGCAATGATGTTAGAGGACTAAGATGTACTTGATTCAGACTATGGAGTTTTCAATCACTTGCTATGCTTCTGAGAGTTGGACAGTGAATAAAGATGATGGAGAAGGGTGCTGAATAGCCTATGGATTGCCAAAACACCAAACAGATAAGTCTTAGAGGAGACACAGCCAGAGTGCTCCTTGGAGAAAAGACAGCAACGTTTTCTCTCCCATTCTTTGGGCATGTTGTAGGACAGACTATACCTGGGAGAAGGACATCAAGCTTGGAAAAGCAGAGGGATGGCCAAAGAGAGGAAGACTCACAACCAGGTGGATTGACATAGTGATACAGCAATGGATGTGAGTCTCAGAGATTGTGGGGTTGGAACAAGGCAAGATAGACAGCAGATCTGTTGTCTATAGGGTTGATGTGAGTTGTACTGGACGTGATAACACCTAACAACAACAACAGAGTGGATGAATGGGAGAGCAACACGACATAAGAATTCCTGTTAGAGAGATCTGAACAGTCAAGGTGAGAGTGAATATGGACAGAGGTTGGCAATTTGCAATAGAACAATTAGTGGAAACAGATGAAATGGCTGTATTTGCATGTCAGAGACAGTCAAATATTGGCAATGTAGCACATACAACCTAATAGGGAGGCAAAGAGAGACACATTCTTTAATGCAGTCCAAGGAAACGTACATTCTTAGCGTTTAAGTTAAATTGCAAAATATTTCCTGAGGGATTCGCTCTCAAACTAATAACCCAAATAGCAAATATTTTCCATTTTCAATCATCTTAGGACAATTTGCAAATGGCTTTTTATTTTTTGATGGAGAAAAACTCTGACTGTCTTCACTTTGCTCGGTTGTGAAGTTGAGTTGCCAGAAATCCCTTTAGTGCACATTTGCCTTTTGTGTTTGAAATAGGGGAAAGTTTCCACTTCCACATTTTGGCCTGAAAGCTTTCAAAAAGCTTGGGAGGCACCCAGCTCTGTCCCCATAACTCATTTAATCATTTCAGCTCCAGTTCTTGCAGTTGGCAGGCCTCAGAGGCCATTTCTGCCCCAGCACTGGTCAAAGTTCTCCAGAGGACTCTGGAGCAGTACATGCTGAGCTTACAGCTGAAGAATCCATAACATTTTCACAAGGACTTTTAGTTCAAGGGAACAAGCTTTATTATTGTCTGTAATCTATCAGTTAAAACCCTACATATAAACGGTACTCTAACATGGCTGCTTGAGAAATACTCTGAAGATTGTTAAAAGGGAAAATTTTCAAGTTAGTTTCATGGAGATTTTAATACAGTACATCTTGGATGGTGTCTACAAATAAGTTTTTATTAAAAATTGGGTAACTCTGATACAGGCAGTGCACAGATCGAGAATTAATGAACTAAAGAAGAACTTTTTTTCTGGGGGTGGCAGTGTTTTCTTTAATCAACCCATGATAGCAGCAACCAAAAAAATCAAAAGATGTGTTGCACTGAGGATAGCTGCTTTCAAAGACCTCTTGCAAGTGTTATAGGGCAAAGGATGTCAGATTAAAGACTAAGGTGAGTCTGACAACATGCCATGGCACTTTCAATGACTTCCTATGCACTTAGAAGCTGGGCAAGGAGTAAGGATGACAGAGAAGAATTGAAGCCTTTGAATCATGGTGTGAAGAAAGTTGTGCCCATCTCATGGATAATCAAGTCTATCTTGGAAGAAGTACAACCAGGGGGTTTCTTAGAGGCAAGGATGATAAGATGTTGTCAGGAGGGGCCAGTCCTTGGAAAACGACATCATGATGGGACAGACAGAAGGTCAAAGAGAGGAATAGCCTCAACAAGGTGAACTGACGCAGTTACTACAACAATGGGCTTGAGCATTGGTGAAGGTTGTGAGGATGGAGCACGATAGGGCCAGGGTCAGATCTGTTGCTCATAGAGTCACTATGAGTTGTAATCAACTTCATGGCACTTGAACAAGGACGACTACAGTCACCTGAATTGTATTTAGTAACCATTTAAATTGATAGCTACCTCTGTAATGTGAACACATTTTACTTCACTGTGTTTCAGCAAAGCATTTTTCCAGTTTTTAAACTATTTTGAGGAAATGAATGAGTAAAATGAGATACTGTGTTATTTCACAGGTTTCCTACTACATGGGGGGGGTGTAGTGCAAAGAACATGGTTATTCTTCTTATATCCTGTGTTGCCACATTTTTCCAGCTCTCCAAATTAGGATGGGGAGGTTAGAGCATCAGCAGGCCAAGATGGCAGAATATCAATGGAAGTGTTGACTGAAGTTGTCATGTGCTGTCGAGTCACTTGCAACTCATAGCAACCCTACATAGAGCAGCTCTAAACCCTGCTCTATCCTAAGCCAACCTTACTGTTTCTGACACACCTAACCCCATTACCCCAGTCACTAAGTCAGTCCATCCCATCCAGGGTATTCCTCTCTTGCACTGTCCCTCCACTTCCCAAGCATGATGCTCCTCTCCAAGAACTGGTCCCTCCTTACAACATGACCAAAGTAGGTCAGACGCTTCAGAATCCTTGCCTCCAAGGAACAGCCTTAGATAGAGTTACATTAGGAATTCGGAGTGGAGAGGACCATTATGAGCCAGATCGAATTTTTCAGTATTGAGGAAAAAAGTGGATAAGCTTTCAAAACAGAAGGGAGGTTGTAAAGAAAGAGTGTAGACTAGCGGTCTGGATTGAACTCTGAGGGCCAGTTTCTGTTCCAGAACACTGAGGCTCCGAGGACACAGGAGAATGAGCCATCTTTGTTGAAGGGGCTGGAATTAGTTGGCGTGGCCAGGAGGACCCAATGACTAAGCAAGAAAGATGCCAAAGAAAGGTTCTGGATCTGTCCCATTACCTTTGTTGTCAATCCAAAGAGATTTCCTTAAACAAGGAAGGGTGGTTTGGGGAGAAAACGAATATAAAACTTTGGCCGTGGAATCCCGAGTGATGATAAGGAAGCCCTGATGTGATGACCTCACTCTGAGTGCACAGCAGCAAAGGCAGTCAGAAGAAAACAAGCTTCTTGTTGGGTAACTTGGTGGATGAATGCACACAGACTTCAGAGCTGAAGTTGAAAACGTGGCAGCACAGGGGCCAGGAGGCAGGTGAACCAATGACAAAGATGAGTAGGTGGAGAGAGTGAGCGAGACAGATCCAGCCTCATCTCATGGGACTGACCTCATCACTTCTTGGCTGTTTTTAGCATGGCATACAGGAAACACAGTGACAGAGATTCTCTACTAATAATGAAAATGTCCCAAATTTAAATTGATGGCAACTAATTGAAGCATTATGCAAAAATATTGCTTTTGATATTTAGTCAATTCCAACAGAAAAGAGCCACCTTAAAATGGATTTTTTTTCAAGGCTTTGTTTCACCTTTTGGAAACTGATGTTCAGATCTTAGTTCTGAGGCAACTCTAGGCTAGTTTATAACCATCAACCTTTCAATTATGAAACACTTAACCATTTGTTCTACTTAGGGACTCCTATTGTTGTTGTTGTTGTATGCTCATGGGTTGGAACCAACCATTGCTTCCCTCCAGTGGCTTTTTGGAGGCAGTTAATCCCATGGAGCAGCTGGTGGATTTGAACTGTGTGCTTTTGGGAGTGCAAGCTCCTTACCACTAGGCCATGAAAGCTACCTAGAGGACAAGCTAAATAGTCCATGGCTGCCACAGTTTTTGAGCCAGAGAAATCTTTCTGTCTGTCCAAGTCTGGATCTTATTAGTGGAAACAAAAATCAAACTTACATTTTTTTTTAAATAGAATTAGACTCTTCATGTCATTAAATGAATGCACGTTCATGACTTCTCCAGTGTCTAGCACTCAGTAGAATCCCCTGCCTTTGGGTTGACAGCACAATTCCTTACCCATTAGAGCACTACCAGGTCCCTTAGTTTAGGCTAAGGAGTATCTATTAGTATTAGGTGGTTTGCCACAGTTGTCCTAGTCTAGAACCTTCTCTTTGGACCCACAGATGCCTGAAAGTGAGAGGGTAAAGGAAGAAGAAGGAAAAAAACAACACCTCAAACAACGCAATGCACATTAAGAAAAATTGTAGACAAATTTTCATATCATCAAGAACTTTATTATAGCAATTTTTCTTTTTCCACACAGTACCAGGGTGCAAAGTAAATGAAACACGCAGTTTTCCTTTCCTTTAGCGCATCTATTACAAATACAGCATAGAGTCTTAGAGATGTGTGGAAATAATGACTTACGTGGATTCTGAGTACGTTTTTCCTTGAAGGATATGGCCTTGATGAAGCATTAAGCATGAGTAGACTCAAAGAACTAGGTTCTCAGAGGCAATATTCTGCTGAGTTCCCCAGAATATTCGCGCTCCCTTAGGTAGTGATCACTACTTTATCAGTCAGTGATCTTGACAAAAAGAAATTTAATATTACAAATTCTCTATGTCTACTTTGGGAGCCCCTCAACTAAATGGAGGAGGGAGGAGCCTGCCATCTTGGAGTTAAGAGCATGTGAATCTTCACTCTTTTTTTATTAATGGTATTGCTCAGTCAATTTAAATCAACTTTATCTTCTGTTCTCTTCCTTAATTCTCCTGAATCAGCTTAAGGTTATCTAATTGCTAAATGGGAATTCAGGAAAAAGAGGCAGTTTAGAACTGCTTGGTTTTAAAGATTGGCCATGGATTTGACAGTGATTCACCCCTCATGAACCAGGACTATCTGTTGTTAGTTGTTGTTAGGTTCCGTCCAGTTGAGTATGACTTATGGCAACCCTATGAACAGTGGATCCGAACCCGATTCTATCCTGGGCCATCTTCACACTTCCTGACACACTGAGACTGCTGTGTCAGTCACCTGTTCATAGGGTTTTGGAGGCATGTTATTTAAGAAGTGGATGGCGACTGCTTCTCTGAGAAAACACCAAATGGCATATGATAGCACTGTAGCCTTAACAGAAATAACCCTCATTTTGTTCTTAAATAAAATGCTTGGGACCAAATTAAAAAAAAAAAAATGGATGGCCAATCCTGCTTCCTACTCTGTCTAAATCTGGGACTCTACTAAAACCTGTCCACCATGGGCAACCCTTATGGGATCTGACACACCAATGGCACAGCTTTCAGTATTACAGCAACTCACAAGTTATCTCAGTACAGTAAAATGACAGACAAGCACTGTGCCAATAAGAACAATGTTCTCCCCAAACACAGCAGACAAATGCTGTTAAGTGGGAAGAATTGCCCTGGATATTGTCCCTTTTTGGATTGCAGTCTTCTTGACCTTACCTGCTTGTGTAGTTGTCTGGACTTTTCTGTCAAAATGATACGTTGTGGCTTTGTTTATTTTTAAGATTAAATTTGTCCCAGGGACTTTTCCAGTCTTTTAAAAAATATCTTAAGAGCAATTGTGGAGAGGGGGGAGGAGAGAGAGAGAGAGATATTTGATTTTTTTCCAAAAATCTTTGAATTTTCCAGTTTAACCCAGTAGAAGTCAAGGGAGTAGGTTATTATCTATTCACACACACACACACACACACACACACACACACACACACACACACACATTCAGGATTCAAACATATTTCTTGACATTAGATATTCCTGAATAGGCAAGAGAAAATAAAACATTTAATGTTTTAGGCAAATTTTCTAATGTCTGATACTGAGTTCTTTAGAGAACTCTTGAAAGAGAGAGAGGGAAGTGAGGGACAGAGAGAAAGAGAGGAAGAGGGAAATTTATTTCAAGGAATTAGCTCGTGCGTTTGTTGTTGCTGTGTACCACTGAGTTGGAACCAACCTATAGCTGACCCTCCCGTGGGTTTTCAGAGGCAGTTAATCGCAGGGGAGGATATTGCCCATCCTTCTCCCATGGAACAGCTAGAGGATTCTAACCATGTGCCTAAGGATTTCAGTGCAGATTCTTACCATTAGGCTACTAGAGCTGCTCATCCCAGGTCTAAGGTAAGACCTGAGGAGAGAGGTGGTTGGGCAGCTAATGAGTCCAAGTCATTAGCAGTCAGGCACGGCCGCAGGCTGCCTGTTTTGGAGACTGCTGGCCTTAGACGCTGAGGCTGAAGGTCATCATGGGAGAGCAGGCTTGGAGACAGCTGGCTCAGGAGACTGATGATCCGAAGTTGGCGAGTATGGGGGGTCAGTGGTTCATTTCTTCTGGACACAAGATAGCCAGATGTAGATCAGATTTAAAACTTGCTCTTTAGCTTTTTGCCACAGACTCCAAAAGATAGGGGGCAGACCATGTCCCTAGGGAATGTTCCCTTAATCAGATAAGGCTGGTCACATTTTTACATAAGGTCTTCAAATCTTGCTTCAACATCATAGAAATTAGAATTTTCAACCTAATAAGGTCATAATGTCACAGGGAGGATAAAGACCATACGAAGACACAGTATTAACCATCATATCCAAGAAGAGCATTTGGTAGTGGTATTTGCTGGCTGCACTCATCCCTAGCTCCCTACCTTCTCACCAGCTGTTCCTCAACTACAAGTTGTTTAACTACTCTCTGCTTTGGTTAGTGTGTTTGGAAGGGTAGGGTTATATTATACTTAGATGGCTCCGAAGATCAAATAAATTAATCATATAAAGCCTTTAATGAGTGCCTGATAAACAGTAAGTATGACTACTACTGAGATTTTGAAGGTGTAATCTGAAGAGAGGGAGCTCTGGTGGCCCAGAAGCAAGAAGCTGCGCTCCAATCTCAAAGACACACAATTCAAGGTCATCAGCTCCTCCATGGGAGAAGGATGTATAATTTCCTCCTGTGCGATTATTGCCTCTGAAAACCCACTGGAGAGTGAGCTATGGGTGGGTTCCAACTCTATAGTATGGTGCATACAATAACAACAATAATCTGAAAGGAAGGACAAAATTGAGTTAGCTTTGGTCTAGGTGCTGTTGTTAGGTCGACTCATAGCAACTGGATGAACAGCCAACCTGAACCCTGCCCTATCATGTGCCATCCTAATCATCCCTGGCACACTTTCGAATAAACATTTTTGGCCAATCATTCTTCAAATATCAGAGCATGTTGGGGAAGTTAGCAAAGGCAATGCTTCTGCTTTATCATGGTCCATGTAGGCCACCATAGGCTCAAGACACTCAAGAGGCTAAATGGCGATTCAAAGTAAAACGATGTTTGTCACATCCCCAGTCTGCTGGGTTCAAGTTTTACTCCATCCACAAGTCATCTGGACAAGAGCAGCTCTAATATTCAAAGTTCTCTGCATCTGCACCTGTAGTCTCTTCAACTAAACACTCTATTTTTGGAGATAACAACTTCTTCTTTTTTTTAAATTAACTTTCTAAATTGTGTTTCATCTGCCCTTCATTTCATTATATTTATTTCATTTATATTATAATGAATTCTTTAAAAAATTAAATTAACAAGTTAAATCTTTAAGTCTTTTCCTTCTTTCTAATTGCTAATGGTGTCCAAGTCGTTGGGGAACTGCCAAGGAATACGTTACAGACAATGAAGTTAGAAAATGTAATAAACGACTCCCACATTTCCATTACTTAATGGATACTTCCAAATACCCTTGAGACAACCAGAAAATTGAGTGACCTGTACACATGTTGCTGCTAGTCTGTAGCACTGTTTGGGTTCAATCATATCAATAATGCACATCCATAGGCAGTTTTATCAGGTTAAATGACTGTGGCTTGGACCGTAATTGCCAACTTGCTACCCTAATAGGAATTCAGAGGAGGGAAATAACAAACAAAGAGGCTGCCCAGCGTGTTACTGCAGCCTATAAAAACTAACAGGATCCTTGGGGTTTAATTAGAGAACTCCTCACTACACCTAAAGCATGCTAATGTTAAAACAGACATCTGGAAGACGCGCCTGGACATGGTCGCTTGCCTTGGTAAGACTGTCCACAAAACTCTCACTGCCCAAAGGAGCAATGGTGCTTGCTCCTGGGGTTCAGGCAAAAGTGAGCTGGTCTATAAAGCAAAGCAAAGCAGTGCAATTCCAGGAACTGAAAAGTCACAGAGGATCTTGATGACTGCCTTCTTTGACTCTAATATAAAAAGTAACACACAGAAAAAGTAATTTAGAATGAAAAGTAGGAACAGAAAAAATGTATTCTTCTTGGTAAGAGGAAGCTTAATTCCAAGTTCACAAGTAAAACACATCAGCTGGCATCAGAAAGTGTTAGGCAAGTGACCTTGCGGCCACCTGTGGTGACATAGGCTCAGAGGGACACTGATGTATCAATCAGTGGGACAAGTCAGGAAAGGATTATATACAATAACGGCTGGAGCACAGCATTTGATAGTGAGCATTTGTTTCCTTTTTCTTATCTCTCTTTTCGAACACTAAGACCAAAAGGGCACGTGTGAGTGTCACATATACGGAACAGCCTGGGTAATGCAAACAGTTTGTACTCAATTGCTATCATAAAATTCAAAGACCCATCAATCTCCTGTAAAGACTGGAGCAGAACTGAGCAGTGTGTTGGTCTGTAGCATCGCTGTACGTGAGCATGGATCCCACAGCATTTAAATCATCATCAACGACAAAGTAAACCTCCTTCTAAACAGTAGCCCAGCTTAAAGGGCTCTTCTAGAGGCAAGAGCAAATGGCATGGAATAGTAGTAGAAGGCTTAATACATTGATCTGGCAGTCCATCGCAGTTTATATAGTGCCCTTTTGAGACACAGATGGAAATGAGGGAAGGGCAGGTGTATGTCAGAGAGTCAATCAACTCAGCCATGAAATGGGAAACCAAAGTGAAATAAGGATGATTGTAACTCTTTTAGTCTATTAACATCCAGACACTAATACTGACCTTCCTTTGAGGCATTCCTGAACATTTTCTGACAAGAGAAAAAGACTATGAAGAGAACATGATTAAGAAAGCACTTAAAGTGAGTTTTCACAGCTCAAATCCACCAGATGCTCTGCTGGAGAAGGAGGGGGCAATCTCCTCCTGTACCAGTCAGATCTGATTTGACGGTACACGTAAAAATAATACAATAAAAATTTTTTTAAAAGTGAGTTTTAATAACGCGGTTTGCTTAACTCAAGGTAATAGCTCAGCAATTCAGCTACGTTCCCCTTTTGACTGTTGCATCTTGCTTAGGATCCTTTGGAAAAATTTTCCAAAATGCAATACAACTTTTCATACAACTGACACATGGTCTTATTTTCCCAAGACTTTGATTTAATATGTGAATGCAATGCTATTTGACTTTGTTAGTATAGAATATTTAAACTTAAAAAGAAAATACCTTAATTTGTTTATGCATAAGCCCATTAAAAATGTTTCTAAGGGCTCTTGTTATTCTATTCTCTAGAACATAACCTATCTTTGAAGTGGTATATTAGTTTTTAAAAAGTCATTCCCAAGCTGAATAATTAGAGCCTAAAAACAAAAGCTATTCTTGGGGTACATTCCACATGGAAAGCTATGCACATGATGCTTTGATTCAAATAATATTCTAATAAAATGTTGTTATTGTTCGAGGACAACAATTCAGAGTGGCAACTTTTGTTTTTGATGATTATGCCATCCTGAAACAATTTCCCCCTTGCCCAATTAAACTAGAATGGGGAGTACATTTATATCTGATGAGGTTTAAACTTCTCAACAGCCTGATTCAGAAATGAAAACTTTTCATGGTTTTGTTCATTTCTGTCTCAGTGAAGACAGCTCGAAAAGAAAACAGAATCAATTCCCTGAAGTTCTTCTGGATGAGGAAGGTAGTCATTGTTGATTTGATCTTAGAATGTTGTGCATTTTTTATTGACTGTTGAACATAAAAAGCTGTAGCCTCATCTGGTTTTTCTGCTATGTTCTCATACTATAAATCCCATAATGCCTTCTTCTAATTTAAATTAAAATGCCTATGCCCAAAATACCATTTCAAAATTGATTTGTCATTATAGTTGGTACATTTCCATAGTGTTAAAAATGTATGCAGTGGCTTGATTAATATTCCATAGACTGTTAAACATATATATATATATTCATGCACTTTAGACAATACATTCCTGGTATAGACATACACTCATGCTATTTTAGATCCCTTTTTTCCTACTGTAGCAAGAGGCTATTTTAGCTATTGGAACAGCTGATTAGATTATTGCTTCTACTACAGAATCCATAATACAAAAAAGCAATTATTTTCCATAAACTTTAGAGCAAATGAAATTCTTTACTTGTCTGTTTTAGGTGATTTTTTGATACATTTGGGTCAATTGGTGTTATACTATTTGGTAAAAATATTTGTTAAGTTAAAACAACTGTACTGAGTTAAAGAATTCTTATATAGAGAATCAGCGTAAAATTACAGTAGCTGACTTGAGGCCCTCATCCAATAAATACATGGGTTTAGAAAAGGAATGAACACTACAAAATTGGCATTGTATAATTAAACATCAAATAGTCCAAGTAATAAAAATCATAGATCAATTGCCTCTCGGTCCTGGTGAGGTCTTTTAAATATTGTTTCACCACTTGAACATTGGTTCGTTCATCAGAGGAGTGCCTATCCTTAAAGTTTGGAAACTTCAGCTCCTTTGGAGCTCCAATTAGCTGTAAAAAGTAATTGGCATCATCTTCCAAAGTTTCAAATTTTCCTACGAAATCATAATTGATCAAACATGGATAGCAGAGTTTGCTGACCTTCTCCCAGTGAATGTCCATACCAACTGGTCGATGAGAATCCAGTAAATAGCGGATGAACTCTTTGAATTTGACACCAGAGCCATTGTTTAATGCTTCCTCACAGGCGTTTGGCCGGTATTTCTTTATAATTGCCTTCCCAAATACAGGATGGTAATAACTATTGGGGTGTTCAAATTTGTCCCTAAATGCTGACACTAATCTTTCCATGGGATCACGAACAAACACAGCTTTGGTGTAAGTGTTTAAGCGAGTATATATCCCTTTTAAGTCAAAGCTGTCTAATTTTTTCAAGTACTTCCCGTAGTGGACAGCATCATGGGAAATGTTGTACGTAGAGGAGGCCAATCCGTTTAGGACCATCAGAATTCTTTTCCAGTTGGAACAGCCAGCCTTCGGTACTTCACAATATAAGATCTTGTGTTTATCTTCCACATAGATTCTGGATACCACATGGAACAGATGTGACTGGGCACGATTCACTCCACTGTATTTCTTGCAAAACTCTTGAAGAAGAGATCTGCGTTTCTCTTGGGTTACATCAATGTTCTTCCACTTGCTGTCTTTCAATACACTTTTATTTAAGGGGCTAATTTCCAATGGCCAATTCATATTGTTGAACTTTCTGGAAAGAGTCTTAGTTCCTTGATGTTTTTCAATCAACTTATTTGTTGAGGACCTTGTAGTTTTATCTGAAGCTTCATCTTCTCCGTGTGAATGGCTGATTTCCATTAAGACTCCGGTAGGCCTCTGAGGCTTAACTAACAAACTTTCTTTTTTCCCCTTTGGATCTTCAGGCATGTGGAACTTGACATTCTGTGAAAATAGAGAAGGAGAAAGATTGGAAGCACATTCATAAATGTGGGTACAGCAATATGAGGAATGTAACATATTTGTTTTAAAATACTGTCAAGCAGAACATATTTCATATATACTGCCAGAACAGTTTAGTAGTTCACGAAGAAGACATATTTTGTAGGAAGTGTCTTCATGGGAAAAATATAATAATGGAAAAGGCTATCAGTAAGATAATGCTGAAAAGGCTTTGAGTTGTCATCCTGGCTTTTTCAGTGACTCTATAGAATATATAGTTCAATCAACCTGTGGGTCAATGATTATTAAGCTGTTGAGGAGTGTGTCATGTTCAATTACTGAAACACATAGTGTATCTGGATTTAGGTTAAAAATACAGTAAAATTTGAATAAATATTTGGGGAAACGACATTATCACAAAATTATAAAAAATTTTTTACAAGTTTATACACAAAATATCAGAAAACAGACTTTAAATTCACAAGATACAGCTGAACACATATATTATAACATTCTAAAAATAGCATCCTTAGAAATAACTTCACAGAACTTAATACTTAAGTACCACTAAAGATATAATTTTGAAATGTAAAACTTAGACTTAAATAGCATATTTTAAAAGACAACCTTATATAATTAGAGATCAGATGAGGAAATCTCAAAACAGAACTAACTTTTGGAGTACTGAATTAATATAAAGAGTTTTGTGTGTATGGTTTTTAAAATTGTTAAGGCAAAATGTCAAATCCTTTAACATCAAATAACAAACTCATTACTGTTTTAAAAAATACAGTAACACCTGGGGTCAGCTTTTTTGTTGGTTTGTTTTTAGGTAATTCTAAAGTGTACTAAAGTAATAAATAGTTCAAAGTAATAAATGACTCAAATCACATAAACTGTAGCAAGGTTATTGCAAAGTCCTAGAAACGATTTTACATTTTTAAGCATTTGTATTTAAGTGTTGTATGTTTTTTTCCCCTTGGAAATGTTTCCCCTATTTTTCAAAATTCATTTCTAAAGAAAGGAATGTAAGATGGGCTTTTACTCTGAATGAACTAACTAGGGAGTAGTCACTGGAGGGTTTTAAGCAGAGAATTGACACAATTTGATAGCTTTCTGAAAAGGATAATCTTGGAGAAGACTGAGATAAAACAATGCATGCAGGGTTATCAGCATATTTTTGAACAAATGAAAAAAAAAATAAGTGTGGGAGTAACACATGTGGCCACCAGTCCAGGGTGAGAGAGTAGTGAAGATTCTGGAGGACTTTAACATAATTTAACGGTTGTTTCACAGCTCACTCACTCACTCATTGTCATGGAGTCTGTTTTGAGTTATAATGATCCTCCATCAAGTTTCTGAGACTGCAAATCTTAATTAGAAATTACCCATCTTTCTCCCAAGCAGCAACTGGTGGGTTTGAACCGCTAGAGATGAGAAGTGATTAGCAGTGCCACATGTCTAGACTATACTGCCAGAGCTTCCCTAGAAAGGTGTCCAGAATATAATGCGGTGAGGGGCATTTGGGTCAGTTTTAACTCGCAAAGACACCATGTACAACGACGAGGCACAGCCGCCCTGTCCTGCAGGATCCTCGTAATTTCCTACTGGAGACCACTGTTGCAGCCACTCTGCCAATCCATCTCATTGAAGGTCTTTCACCTTTTCAATGACATTCTACCATGTATGATGTTATTCAGATAACACGTACAAAGCAAATGAGACAAAAGTACTTCTTCCAAGACAGATTTGTTAATATTTTTTGGCAGTCCACTGTACATTCTCTATGGGAAAGGCCAACATCATAATTCAAAGGCAACAATTCTTAAGCCTCCTTATTCATTGCAAAACTTTCATGAGCATATAAAGCATTTGAAAATGCCGTTGCTTGTTAGGGGCATTTTAGTCCTCAAAGTGACATTTTCTTCTTAAAAAAAAATACTTCAAAGAGGTCTTTTGCTGCAGATTTTCCTAGTGTAGTATGTTGTCAGGAAATTAAAAGAAAGAATGCATAAGGAAAGTCTGCTTTCAGAGACCTCTCTAAATTACTGAAAAACAATGGTGTCAGTCTGGAGACTAAGGTGCACCTGATCCAGGCCATAGTCTTTGCAATCACTTGCTATGGAAA
>NW_006399905.1:3401115-3409993 GCF_000299155.1 Elephantulus edwardii | reverse complement strand
CTATCTATCTATCTATCTATCTATCTATCTATCTATCTATCTATCTATCTATCTATCCAGGAGTGGCATCCACTTCTTAAACAATATGTCTTTAGAAACTCTGAACTTTGACAAATGACAATAGTCTATCTGTCTCTCTCTCTCTCTCTCATCTCTATCTCTATCTAATCCGTGCAGTCAAATGTCTTTGAACAGTTAATAAAATAAAGGTAAATATACCTCTGGTATATTCTGCTTTATGCCAAGATCCATCTGACATCAGCAATGATACTTCTCATCTCGTGTTTTCTGACTCCACTTTGAATTTCTGGCAGTTTCTTGACTACCTAATGCTACAAATGCTTTTTAATTACTTTGGCAAAACTTTATTTGCATGTGATGCTGTTGTTGTTAGTTGCTGTCGAGCTGAGTACAACTCATAGTGATCCTATGAGCAGTAGATCTGATCCTATCCTGTTCTGTGCCAATCTCACAACCTCTGACATATTCAAAGAGAGTGGGTGGGTGAGTGAGTGAGTCGTGAAAAAAATTTAACAGCATTAGTACAGTGGTCAAATATGCTGCAAAGGATTTCCTCAAAGTATAAAAAAAAAGAAGAAAATGTCACTTTGACAACTGAGGTGCACAAAACTCAAGCCATGGCATTTTCAAATGCTTCCTAGGCTCATGGACGCTTGACAAGGACTAAGGAAGACTCAAGAAGAGCTGTGGCCTTTGAATTATGAAGAGTCAAATGCATGCGGTAGTTATGATACATTGTTCAATTCCATGTTCTGTTGGATCATCCTTCTTTGCAATGAGCTTGAATATGGGTCCCATCTAGTTGATTTTACAAGTCGTTATCTTCCAGCTTTCTTAACATAAACAAGGCAGTACTTCTGGTATTTCATCAATTTACTGAAACAACACACTGTCACCTCTTGGAGCCTTGTATTTCACTAATGCATCCAGTGCAGCTTTGACTACTTCTCCTGATCATATGCTAGCTCCTGAAAAGATTGAACATCACCTGTCAGGGGTTTGGTTTGTGTTTGCTTGTTTTTTTTTTTTTTTTTTTTTTTTGTATAGTGCATCTTCTCTTGATAATTCTTGTGTTGTTCAAAATATTGCCCACTGAATTCTTTAATATCAATACTTGAGGCTTAAACTTTCCCTTTAGCTCTTTCAGCCAGAGAAATGCTGAGTGTGGGTGTTCTTCTCTTTTGGCTTTGAAACTAAACTCCATGTCTTTACACATTTTGCTATATTTTACTTGGCCTTCTCAAGTAGCTCTTTGAAATAGTCTGTACTGCTTTTTCATGTCATTTCTTCCATTTGCTTTAGCTACTCTACATTCAAGAACAAGTTTCAGAGTCCTTTTGGACATCTATTTTAATCTTTCATGTCTTTCCCCCACCCCTGCTTTTTTTAAAAATGACACTTTGCTTTATTCATGTATTATGTCCTTTCTGTTATTCCACAACTGAACAGATTTTGGCTACTAGTATTCATTGTATTAAAGCTATTCTTGAGATGGTCTCTAAATTCAGATGAAATATACTCAAAGTGGACTTTGGGCCTTGTGAACTTGTTATTTTCATGTTCTTTAGTTTTAATTTTAATAAAATATGCTATGTTCTGCAGTTGGCCCCTGAACTTGTGCTGACTGATGATCTTGAGTTTCTTCACTGTCCTTTTATACAAATATAATCCATTTGATTCTTGTGCATTCTGTCTGGTGATGACCATGTGTAAAACTGCCTTTTACATTGTTAAAAAAAGGTATTTGCTCTAGTACGTCTTGCAAAATATTTCATAGTCTTTTCTATTATCAATGCTATATTTTCCAGCTCCTTTCTACTTTGTCACTTTTGCATCCCAGTGCATTGATACTTAAATGCACCTTGATTCCCTGGTTGATTAATTTCAGACTGCAGCAGTTGGGGAAAATCTTCAATTTCTTCATCTTCAGCATTAGTGGTAACAGTAAATTTGAGTACTGTATTAAATATTCTTCCTTGTAGGTACATAGATATTACCTTACCACTAACACCATGGTATTTTAAGATAGATCTTGAAGCACTTCTTTGACAGTGCATGGAAGGCCATTCTTCTTCAATTTGTTATTCCCAATGCAGTAGATCACATGATTTGCTGATTTGAAATGGTCAATACTTAACAATATCAGCTCATTCATACTTAGGATGTTGAACTTTATGTATTCAATTTCATTTTTCTCAACATTTGCTAAGCATTTATTAATAGCTTGTGTAGATTAATTTCTTAAACATTTGTATTGGTTTGCTTATGAAGTTTGTATATACTGTGTTTTACATTAGTCTTCTGTCATTTTTTTATAATGTTACAACTTTCCTAGATTTATACACTTTACAATTTGACTATGAGTAGATGTTGCAGTAAATTCTTTTCATTGTGAGTTATGCTACATCAGCCAAAGGTGTTCTGGAAGCTTTAATTCATCCATGTCTTCAAGGTAGCCTATTTTGAGGAAGTAGCTTTCCCCCTGTTGTGTTTAATTAGATTGCCTTCTTACCTAAGAGGCTCATCTTCTGGCATCAGACCAGACAATATTCTGCTGCTCTTCATAAGGTTTTTAGAAGTACATTGCCAGGACCTTCTTCCTCGTCTGTCTTCCATTAGGAATTCCACCTGCCCACCATTGGTGATCCTGCTCCCATTGGAAATGTGGGTTCCAAATGTAGCTTCCAGCATCAAAGAAACATAAAGGACACCACAGAACAACGAACTGACAAATCAGTGCTAGAGCATATAATTAATTGCTGCTCTCAAACATTTGTTCAATGAATGGAACAAAGTCTTGCCGGAGATTAGATATTTTCCAGGGTAGGGGTATAAGGTGGAGTGGAGAAGGTTGTCCTAACAAAAAGTACAGTCAAATAAGCAAGAGCGAGAATGAAGTAATACGATGTGGAGGTCAATCTCAGACCCGACTGTGTTTCTATCAGTTATGCTATAAGAGGTCTACTTCTTTTGTTATGCAAGAAGGTTATGGGGGTAAGCCCATGACTTCCCCAAGTTGTTTTTTAGGTGCCATTGAGTGTCCTGTTACTCATAGTGACACTATAAACAACAGATCTGAGCCTTGCCCAGTCCTGTGCCATTGTTATGCTATCTGTTATGCTATCTGAGTCCATGGTTACTGTTACTGTGTCAATTCATTTTGTGGAAAGTTCCTCTCTTTCCCGGACTCTCCACCTTTTCCAGCATGATATCATTTTTCTAAGGACTGGTTCCTCCTGTTAACATACCCGAAGAATGTGAAAGCTTTTTTAAATTCTTCTCAAGTAGGTGATATTTCATGTTCTTGAACCATTTGTCCTTTAAACTAGAAGACGAGAAACCATATCCTTGTATTTAATTGTAGCTTCCAGGACATGTCCTCAGGAAAAGCTTCTGCTTCTGAGAAGCACATGCATCCTGCTAAACCTTCTTCCCTCTCCTCATGCTGTCCTCTGCCTTCCCCACATCTTCTCCACCTTCTACACTGAAGGTTTTAGTGTCTAATGCGGACTTTACTCTTTTTCATTAGTCTCTCTGCCTCCGAAATCTTGCAGTTTCCTGACTATGTCACCTCTAACAGAAGGTTTCCGCATTTTACATAGACGAGAAGATTACCATTGTCAGAGACTACACCATCACCAACATCTCACTGATCAACCTCGTCTAAGCTCCGAGCTTGTTATTATGTCCAGTTTTGTAATTTTTTTAAACCTCATTTTCACTGTTCTTAGTTCTCATTTCATAAGTTCTTAGTCAGCCTGGCTGGTTCTTCACCCTTTAGAGCTCTCAGCTAAAAAGTCACCTCAACGAAGAGAGGTTTCTTCTGTCCACTCCACTTACATCCCTCTTTGAGACTTTGTCTGGAAGGCTTACTTCCTCTCTAAGACTAGTCATTATGTGAAATTAATTTTCTTGTGTGTTTGATTTTTATCTACTGCACCTCTATTGCATCAGAAAATAATGCAGAGGCCTAATCAGTCTTGTTCTCTGTTGACTCTCCAGTACCTAGAACCACACCAGGCATATGGAAGAGGTTGTTCTTGCTAGTTGTTGAGTTCAGTTGATTCTAACTTATGGCAACCCAACATACGGCAAAACAAAACAAAACAAAACACTGACTAGCTCCGTATCATCTCATAACCAGTGTGCTCGAATCCATCACATAATAGATATTTAGTAGGTAATTACTGAATGTGTAACTGCAATTATATTTTAATGAGATAGACTTCCAAGTAACTATTTTAGAACTCTACTGAAGACAAGTAGTATTAACAGACAAGTTAATAATTAACATTATTAATTAATATTCTACTTAATAGAAGAATGATTTCCCAATTCTTGTGTCGGTATTGAGAATCTAGATTCAAACATACATTTGGTAGAAGAGAAAAACAAAGACAGTAGACACATGTTGACCTGCTCTGGCTAAAATAAGTATGGAAGGTGCCAAGTCTCACCTGTGTGTTAAATCTGATTGATTTAGTCATTCAGTGTTGTCTCGGAAGGCTAAGAGAGCCTAACAGCAGAATGGATCCCCGGGCTTCAGTGTGGGCACACAGAACCAGAATCTCTGGGCCAGAAACACTCACTTTAAGTGAGCTGCCCCAAAACAGGATAAGTAATAGTGCCATGTAAGTAGGGACCAGTGAACTACCGCATGGTGTTGTTGTTGTTGTTGTGTACTGTAGAGTCAGTACTGACTCATAGTTGACCCTCTAGCAGTTTTTTAGAGAAAGTTATCCATGCAGGAGGAGACTTCCCATCTTTCATCCATGGAGCAGCAGGTGGATAAAACCATGTACCTTTGGGACGCCAGCACAACTCTGTGCCATGAAACCACCACAGCTCCCTGCCTAGCAATGTTGTTGTTGTTGTATACCATACAGCCGTAACTGACTCATAGCTGACCGTCTGGTGGGTTTTCAGAGACAGTTCGTCACACGAGAGGAGACTGCCTATCCTCGCGTGGAGCATCTGGTGGCCTTGAACAGCGTGCCTTTGTGATTACAGCATAGCTTCCTGCCACTAGGCCACCAGAGCTCCCTTTCAATAGAAAGTTGAAAAAAATAGAATGTTAAAAGAACATACCTTCAGAGTTCATCTTTAACCACTGAGAGGAGAATCACATCAAAGTGTTGTATGTGAATATTTGAATAAAAAGAAATATTTGTTTCACAGCAGGCTTGTTACATCAGCTCTCTCGCGGACCAGATAAAACACCTTCACATTTATCCACTTCCCTCCCCTGGAAGTCTGTATTCACCAAGCAACTATCTCATAGTTAGTTTGGCTGGGAGACAAAGAAATGTGTGAGGGAAAGAAAGGTGCATCACTGCTTAAAAGTCAGACTGAAGTCTCCCGCTGTTGCTTGTTGTTGGGTCGAGCACGGCTCACAGTGACCCTTGAACTAAAGGTCTAAAGCCTTTCCATAACTATGGTCATTTATCAAAGTTAGTAGAGTTTCCGGAGGCATGCTTTTTAGGAAGCAGATGGCACTCCTGCTTCCAATGAAGTCTCGTTTTAGTCTGTTTAGTGCTGGTTTCCTCAAATTTGCCAAATTGAGATACTGACAAAGGTTTCATTCATTTTTTAAAAATTGTGATCCTAACTAAAGTTAACAGAAAAGTTGGATTTTCATTCATTCATTGTTGCACATTTTCCTCCCTCGCACTCCCTTTCCTCTCCCTTAGTTCACTTTCTTCTTTCTTTTTTTGTATTCATTCATTGTTGCACGAATTCCTCCCTCCTCCCTTCCCTATTCTGCTCCCTACACCCCACCCCACCCCAGTCCACTTTGCAGTGCTCCTCTTATTCCAGATTTTTGTCATACATAGAATGGCTAATCATATGCTCCCTTTAAATGGGTCTTTTCTTTATCTGTTTCAATGCAGCCTTCATTATCGATCCATTCTTCTCCTATTCTCTCTCTAACCCCCCTGTTAGTCCTGCTTTATAACAATGGGGTCATCTCTTAAGTTGGACAACCACCAGACTTCTCCCCAGCAACACTCTAGTCTGTCACTCACCTTTTGAAAGTTATTAGGTTTATGGGTAATCCCTGATACAAAGTGCCAGTTCCACCTCCTTCCAACCCCCACAAGAACTTTCTGTGACTGGAAAGTCAGCACCACTCAGTGCTCATAGCAGCAGTGCTCACCATCATAAGAATGTGGAAACAGCCCAAATGTCCAACCACAATTGAATGGATTGAGCAATTATGGTACATTCACTCAATGGAATACTATGCAGCACACAAGAACAATAATTTTGTAAATCACTCCCTAACTTGGGAGAGACTGGAGAGCATTATGCTAAGTGAACTAACTCAGTCCTGTAAGGACAAATACTGTGAAAGACCATTATTGCAGAAATAGATAACTAGTAAAACGTGTATGAGGATCTAAGAGGGATAGGAAGGGAGTAGGGGGGTGTAATCATAGAGTTGCACAACTTGATGGATGGAGGGAAGGGCAGGTTAAGGAATGGGGGTGTGTGTGTGAAAAAAAACGGTATATGAACTTTAAAAGTAAATCAGTATTTTAAAAAGAATTAAGTTAAGAAAATAAAAATTTAAAAAAGTTAATGGCATTTAAAAAAATGAAGCTATGTTTTCAGAACTATTTTTCTTGGATCAAAACATAGACATTTGATATACAGTGGTCTTATAGTGGATACCAATATCATTGTGGTAATTCCCAATGATGATTACAAAAAGACCCATAATAATGATTTTTTTTTTAAAAAAGCTTGTCACATTTCTGTTTTTCTTTGGAGTCCTTCACTCTGATTACCCCTGAAGCAAACATGTAAAAAGTCATGCTTCTGCCTCAGCTGCTTTACCCTTATTATTCCCCCCGCCCCCAATTTCTGAAAGAGTTCAATTACTTTCACTCACCACATCACATGATTTGAGAGTGGCTTGAACAAGTAGAAAGTAAATTGGTTATTTTACATATCATAATGTCTCTTTTATCTTTTTAAAATGTATTACCTCTTAATTGGATATTCTTTAGGATCTTTTTAATTAGTCTCCAGGCAACTTATTACTAGATTAGTATTCCCAAAACATAGAATTTTTCATCACTTAAAATTTTGGACTGGCTCCATTCAATATAAATCTCAGCATTGGGCCTCTTTTAACTTCATGCTCTGCTCCTCTCCTGGAATGTATCCAACCCTCTACTTACTTCCATCCTTGGCTCATGGCACTTCCTATTCATGATCTCTCCCTTTCTGGGCATTTCCCAAATCTTCTAGGCCAATATAAAATTTTACTTTCTCCAAGAAAACTATTCAGATCTCCACTGGATGATAAGGAAGATCTGGTGGCCTGATGGTAAGAACCTGCACTGCATCCCAAAGGCACATCGTTCAAATTCATTGGCTGCTTGGCAGAGAAGGATGTGCAATCTCTTCCTGCGTGATTTACTGTCACTGGAGGGTCAGCTATTTGTTGATTCCCACTCGACAGTACATGACAATAATTTCTCCCCAGTTTACGTTGCTTATGCTATTTGATTTTGGACTGGAGAAACTGGGGAAATGCTGTTAAAGAGTTCTTTAAATTGCTAAAGAGCTATCACTGCCTAATCCAAGCCAATGGTATTTCAATTACTTCTTGTGCCTCTGAAAGTTGAACAATGAATAAGGAAAACCAAAGAAACATCTCAATGACTTTGAATTACGGTGTTGGTGAATAGTATTGAATACACCATGGACAACCAAAAAAGGGTAAACAAAAGTGTTTTTGAGGAAATACTGAGGCAAGGGTGGTAAAACTGTCTAACACACTTTGAGAATGATTTCAGGAGGGCCTAGTCTTAGAAAAAGGTATCATATTGTGAAAGATAGAAGGTGAATGAAAGAGACAGACCTTCAATGAGATGAACTGACAGTGTCTACAGCAGTGAGTTCAAGCATGGTGAACAGCAAGAGGATGGCTCAGGATTGGTTTCAATCTGTTGTTCACAGTGACCTGTGAGTCATAGTCAACTGTTCTTTGTTTGTTGTTTGCCACTGGGACAGAACCGACCCATAGCTGACCCTCCAGTGGGTTTTCAGAGGCAGTTAATTCCCCAGGAAGAGACTGTCCATCCTTCTCCTTTGAACTGTGTGCCTTTGCAATTACAGCACAGCTTCTTACCACTGGGCCACCAGAACTAGGTAGCACCTAGCCATACACATTGTAAGCGATGGTAGCGAACTACAGTCTTCCATAAACATGTTCAAAGGGTGAACAGCACAGCAAAATCAGGAGAAATATATGTAACTAAAGATGGGGGGAAAATCAAAGAAGATGAATGAAAACGATTTCAGAATATTCATGAACTCTGCAGTAAATCTGAAAGTCTAGCTCTTTTTTTCTTCTTTTTTTAATTAATTTTAATGAACATTTACAGGGATTTTGGATTTCCATTCATTCATTGCTAGCTCTTTCTTTTTGAGGCCTTAATTCTACCTTCTCCATGAAGACTCTGATCCCCAGCATACAAATTAGTTGCTCTTCTTCTCTGCCTCTGTGTGCTTTCTTTCTAACTTTTAATTTTTTAAACTGTGATTTGAGTCAAAGTTTACAAACCATATTGGTTTTTGCCAATCATTCACACACATTTTGTTCTAGGACATAAATAACAATACACACAATGTTTGACCATCCATTCATTCTACATGGTCTCTCCCTTCACCCACCTCAGAACTCTTGAGAGCCTACGACACATTAAATACTGTGCCAAATGCTAGGAGCTAACATGCTAAGAAAGAAATGTTGTTGTTGTTATGTGCCGTCAAGTCGTTTGCGACTCATAGCGACCCTATGCACAACAGCCCTAAACCCTGCTCTATCCTGCGCCAACCGCAC
>NW_006399905.1:3400352-3401015 GCF_000299155.1 Elephantulus edwardii | reverse complement strand
CTCAATTAAATAGATTGATTCAGTAATTGAGGTAATGGGGATAAATGTGTCAGAGATGTTGGTACAGTTTAGAGCAGGGTTTAGGGCTGTTGTACATAGGGTCGCTTTGAGTCACAGGCAACTTGATGGCACATAACAACAATAACAACAACAACAACAACAACAACAATATTTTGTCAAATTTTTTTCTTTTTTACTGTCAAATTTTTTTACTGCCACTTTCATATATGCTGATTGTAGGTCCAAGGAAAGAGAAATTGTTGACAAAACTAACATTTTCTCCATTAATCATGATACTGCTTATTGATTTCATTGTGAAAACATTTGCTTCCTTTATGTTGAAGTGTAATCCATACCAAAATCTTCAGTCTTTGATCTTCATTGGTATATGCTTCAAGTCGTTTTAACTTTGAGGGGGAGAAAAAAAAAAGATTGTATGTCCATTAGGTTTCTGAAGCTGTAAATCATAAAGGGAGGAGATTGTGTATGTGTATTTTTCTCCCTTGGAGGCTACTGGTGGATTTAAACTGCCAGACAGATGTGACCTTTGGATTGGCAATGCAAATCCCTACAGACATAAAGATGAGTACTAACATTTTAAGAACTTAATATCTGGAAATCTTCATTTGTCTACAAAAAAGATGTTTGTTGTTGTTATGTGCC